>NW_024582386.1:980856-1025470 GCF_018398535.1 Haplochromis burtoni
TTGATGATGCTAACCAAAAGAGCCACTCATTTGTTACACTGAAGTGCACATTTTAAAACAAACTGAAAATCAGACCACAAACAGTTACGCGTTTGTTTTCCAGTGAAACAAGTATTTGTTCAAATATCCAGAGTCCATGAACTCTGAACAGTTTCTTTTTGTTCAGTTTTGTTACTTGTACTCAGTGGGGGGGGGGAGTGTGTTTTAGAGCACAGCATGACAGAGAACAGGAAATGAAAATATTCTCTGATGGAAAATATTTGATATACATTTTGACAAGCGCACTCAAAGATTAAAGAAATAAAAGGTCCAGTTATTCTGAGGAAAAAATAATAATGACAAAAAAATGGCAACTGATGTCTTAATGGAAAAATACTGATTAGTGGTGTGTGTGGGGGGGATAAGCAGATAACCTGATTTCTGCCATGTGATCCATACATGGGGAAATCTGACTTGTAGGTGCGTAAGAAGGGATACTCCCAAAACAGGTTTTGATTGTAAGTGGATTTGCTGTTCTTGTAAATACGAACTTTGACCCCTTACAAGTGTAGCGGAAGGAGGATTAGCCTCATGTTTATTCAGCAGGTGTAACAGCCTCTGGGACAAATCACGCTCAAGAACGGCTGTCGCCCCTGGAGACTGAGCGAAACACCTAAGGGTGTGGAGCTAAATATGGAAATTGCCAGACATGCTACAATATGCATATTCACTATTGTACAGTTCTTCATAATAAAAGGAGCTCCTTGTCCACATTGTAAACTGTACTGTCCGCTATTTACAAATACAGCTGTGCAGATTTGAAGCTATTGATATCTGAGGAATGAGTATAAAAGAATCTCCAACTCGTGTCTTTTGTTAAATTTCATGCTTTTCTGTTTTGCCCATATACCCGCAGAGTGACTGAGAGCCGTGTCTGTGTTTTGTGCCTGCCTACCACAATGCTCTGTTTGCTCAGGTTTGCTTAACTGCGGCTGAAGTTGTCACTGTTAATGTGGGTTTGTATTCAATCATCCTGTCAGCTTCTGAGAGGTGCGTGAGTGACAGATTTAAGAGGAAGACGAACTGGGGGCTAAATTCAAGGAGAGCGATTTCTTTCCAGTCAACGTAAGATCTCAGACAGATGGGTGTTAGCTGCCGAAAGTTAGACAACACCGTCTGGTCCAGTAAACGCATTGACAGTGATCAACAAAGAAGTGTTGTCTTACCTTTTTCTTTTTCTGTTTTTAAAAATCGTCTTCGGTCTCAAAGATCAACTGCTCGCCTCTCTTTTTTTTACTTGCGTTCGTCAAATGTTCACTGTCTTTTTTGTGTGTGTCTGTGTAAAGCTGCTGAAGTAAATGAGATTTCCCAAAGAGCTATGTTCGCAGAGAAGCACTCAAAGTGATATTGACATGTTGTCAAGCCAGAGCCTCTCTCTAAGGACATCTTGGGTTGTTGACGGCCCTGAGCTGCGATCATGATTTTTTTCCCCTTCTGCTGTTGAGTAATTTCAGCTTGTCTCCTAGAAATGATTTGATTCTCCTATTTTTAGTCCAAACTCCTATCTTCCTCAGTCAACTCAGTCAGAAGTTGTCTAGAAACACCTGCTATGAGCATCCTTGGAGATCACCTGTCTGCAATCTGGTCAATTGAGGGTTTCTTTGAGCTAGAAATGAGAATTATGATTATTGGGGTAAAGAGGAGAGTAAGGTGAGACTTGTTGTTGTTTTAAAATCTGACTGGAAGATTGTTGAAAGATTTTGTGCTGTTTAGTGATCTATTAGTGGAGTCCTTGTCTTTCTCCTGTAGGTGGATATCGAGTATCCTCCGTGGATCTGTCTTGGAGAATAGCAAAGCAGACTGAACATGTCCGACAAGGCTTTGAAACGTTAGGCCCAGAAATTAGGTTATCAGTCAAAATACAGGCAGCAGTTCCTCGAGGAACTCAAGCTGCTATTTAGAATACCTTTGTCATTCAGTCATTCAATGATGTTCTGGAACATCAGTGGTTGGGATTGCACATTTAATACTACATCTGTCTACTTCTAGTTCTGCTTTTTTTCCTTGATGCCTCATGTCAAACACTGGCTGTACCAATATCTAGATGGCATATACTTCTGTTAATTATTATATTCTATTGATCTTTCAACTCGATTGGAGCTGTTGGGCACATTTTGGCTTGTTGTTCAAGCAAGGTTAAGTTTTTACACACAGTAGCTCAATAATTTCACATTTAAACCTGTGCTACGTGGCAGTATTACAGATTAAATCCTTTCCTATGTATTTATCAAGATTGTTCAACCTGAAGGGAAACATGTCTCGTTACAAGCTGTTAGCTTCTCAGCTCGTGTAAGTGATTCAACCCAACTTTGTCACCGAAAGTTAGGCTGGCAAGGTTGGTAGGACTGATCTGAACCAAAACAATGGACTGACAGATGCTAACGTGCACCACAGAGCCAAAGGAACAAGTCAGAGTTAAGTGATATCTCCCAGAGGTTTCACCACCACGAGAGTCATTTAACAAATTTCCTTTCTTTGTTCATGTAAGGATATGACTAGTGGTGATTTTAATCTAAAAGTGATTGTATGTGAAAAAGAGAACATGTTGTTAATTAGTTTTAAATGTATTTTTACGTTATCTCATCTACAAAAATCTACAACCCTTTCGATAGAAGAACGTGGCTTCATGGTGTGTCAATCGTCTGATAATGAAATGGGACATTTGTGCAGTATGAAAAAGACATATTGCCATCATGTCGCAGTTACCCTCAGGATGAAGATGCACAGTCAGAGCCCTGCAAGGTTGAATGGTCGAGGTCATCAGGCAGCTGGGTGACATATTGGTCTGATATTTGGCTCTTTGGGCACCTCGTGGGCCTTCACCCCCACATCTACTCATCCCTTCCGGAAGCACATGAGGCCAGACAAGCTCAGATGAGGAGCTCATGGCTGTTGACCATAAAAAGAACATCAGGGCAATGAGGCACAAAGACAAGAAGGGAAAGTGTAGAATACAGAGGTGGATGAAGGTGGGGGAAAAGAGAGGGAATCAAGGGTAAATTGGCTACACCTAAAGATGAAAATGCGAGAGCCTGATGAGAGCAAAGGACAGAATAAGAAGAAGGAAGATAAGTATATGGCACAGGGAGACAGGAGGAGAGAAAGAGAGATTGTGCACTTGGGCCAAATGGGAGCTGCACTGCTCCAGCTGTGACCATAAAACAGCAGGTGGATGCCATCATTAGGTGTCGCAGATAAAGCTGTGTGGCTCTGTTGTTGCCAGGCACTCATCCACTCTAGAATCAAGCGTTTGTGCCATGACATAAAACATGACATTGGAAAGAAGAAGAAAAGCCAATTACACAACTTAAAAACAAAAAGTGCAGTGGAGTACAGGCTATGTATATGCCTTTAGAGCTGAAGACTTTGAGAAATAATTGACTTATTTTTGGCCGCTGTGTCAAAACGGAGCTTGATCTTGCTTCTTCATTGGAAATTACGTTTTATATTAAAGTAGACTGAACATTTTGGGAGTTTTGTTATAAAACTACATGAATTAAACAGTGTATGTTGACACCCTGTATCAGTTGCATTGTTTGTGCTTTAATCAAATGGATGAAATTATATTATTTCTTGAAACACCCTTCAGTCGTGTTCCAACTTATCAGCATTTTACAAAACCACTTGATCCTATTTTAATTAGGACTGCTGTAATCTAATTATGTGAAATGTTTGCAAGATGGTGCACCCCACCCACCTTCGTCTGCTCTTGTTTTTTCTTCCATGTAAGATGGTGCAAGAGATTGGAATTTCGCTGGAAGTGTACCTAAGAGCTGTCATCTGGGATGATAGTTTGATGGCAGATGAGAGGTGCCATTGCAGCACCCTCCAGGTGCCCTCAGGGCTAAATGGATGGCTGCAACATGGCACTTTCAGAGGGTGCTTCTTCACTCTGATTTGTCTTCACTAGCTGTGTTTTCCCCGGCATTAGCAGACATGTCTATTTGGAATGCATTACTCTTTTAAACTTTCTGTGTCCCAGCTTTGCACTAACCTCAAAGATACGGCATAGTATTCATAGTCTAACTACAGCAAACTGACATTAAGGGTAATCATTGACCGTAGTTACCGTGTTCAGTATTAGCGGTTTGAAAGTTAGTACAATAGCTCCTCATTCTTATTTAGATCGATGACTGACATGCTTGAAATCACTGAACTCTTAAATCCTTAACGAGAGATGGTTCCCAACTCAGCTTCTTTGCTCTTGTTTTTGTTTTTGCTCGCTTTTATGAATACAATATATTCATTCAATTAACTGTTGTAGACAGAAGAAACTTGTTAAATTGAAATATAGTCAATCAGTGCTAACAACCACTCACTGAGAATCGCTGTGATGTGGATGATCTTCCTGATTCTGTTGTTTTGACTGCAGCAGCTCACGATGCATCTTTTGAGTTTTTGATTGGTCTTTCACTGGAGTTCAGTCTTTTTCCCTCAGTGGCCTCAGCGGGGAGCGAAGTGGTGTGTGGAAGCATGTCATCCCCTGATTTCCTTTTAAAAAGCCGACCCTGATGCTTTTAAATACATCATCAAGGCAATGGGCTGTCCAAGTCTGTTACAAGTTAACCAAATAAACACTGACAATGAAATTAATAATGCATATTGTTTGCGAATGCCTCAGCTGGATGATTTGACTGATGTATGCAAAGATGGTAATTTATTGAAAGTAAATTCATGTAATTGTGCAGCGGAACTTGATGAAGCAAAAGAAGGTGTCAGCACGGCTTCCATCATCATCAGAAGAAAGAAATCATTAAAGAGCAAAAACAAATCCAACTTCAAAGGACGGTGCAGAACAAACACTTATTTTATGGATGTGTTTCATTTAGACCAAAGTTCAGAACGGCTGTTATGGTAAATATGTCAGATTTGTTGTTAGTTGTTTGTGGATGTGATAGTTTTGGTTTATTTATTTTTCTCACAGTCCACAGGGATATAAATGCTCACTCTGCACATATCAAAGAAGTCAGTGTAAATTTGATTTGAAGATCAGGGGAAACAAGAGCTAAAATGTAGTTGTCATTGTCGAGACACATTTCCACAACGAGAAGCTCCAGTGGCAAGACAATCACAGCGCCCGACTTGGTTAAGATAGTTTACATCTTCGCTAGTCTCTTTAATAATCATCATGTCAGCAAAATGTGTAAGAATTATGCATTTTGCTTGCTACATTTAAGTAGAACAACTGCCAAACAAATTTTCCTACTGTTATGAGTTATTTAAAAGAATAGTTGTAGTGCATTTTAGTGGAGCTTTGGTAATATAATCTGGACCAGATTTGTTGACCCGAGTGACCCGTGCTTGCTAGATTTCATAAGACCGTCTTGATTCCATGAAGATATCCTCAGTATGTGAGCCCGCAGCAGGAGAACAGGCAGACAGTCATGAGTTTACCGGATCCGTATTCTCTTCTAAAGCTTTGAAGCTGTGTTGCAATATGAGAAGGAAAATACATTTAAGTTGTGTCTAGGTCCTGTAATTTAATACACTACCTTTCAAGACAGAATCAGTATGATGGATGAGTTATAACAAGTAGAAGACCAACATTTTTCTCTTCAAAACTGAAACACTGAACTGGGTCCCAAATGGCCAAGCCCAGAGCTTTTGTACATCTAATCCATCCCACTGCCATGTTCTTAGGATTTCCTGCTTTATGTACACTATTTTTCAGAATGCTGCAAGCACTATAACAAAATATAGTAAACCGAACATTTTAAAGCCTCAGTCACAGAAAGTCCAGTCACTAGGGAAAAATGCAGATTCACTGAGTGGTTGCCAAGCGGTTGCTGGACCCCAACCGGTCGCCACTCCTTGAGCCTGGTTCTGCCGGCGGTTTCTTCCTGTTTAAAGTGAGTTTTTCCTTCCAATATAAATAAATAATAATAATACAGTGGGGCAAAAAAGTATTTAGTCAGCCACCGATTGTGCAAGTTCCCCCACCTAAAATGATGACAGAGGTCAGTAATTTGCACCAGAGGTACACTTCAACTGTGAGAGACAGAATGTGAAAAAAAATCCATGAATCCACATGGTAGGATTTGTAAAGAATTTATTCGTAAATCAGGGTGGAAAATAAGTATTTGGTCAATAACAAAAATACAACTCAATACTTTGTAACATAACCTTTGTTGGCAATAACAGAGGTCAAACGTTTACTATAGGTCTTTACCAGGTTTGCACACACAGTAGCTGGTATTTTGGCCCATTCCTCCATGCAGATCTTCTCGAGAGCAGTGATGTTTTGGGGCTGTCGCCGAGCAACACGGACTTTCAACTCCCGCCACAGATTTTCTATGGGGTTGAGGTCTGGAGACTGGCTAGGCCACTCCAGGACTTTCAAATGCTTCTTACGGAGCCACTCCTTTGTTGCCCGGGCGGTGTGTTTTGGATCATTGTCATGTTGGAAGACCCAGCCTCGTTTCATCTTCAAAGTTCTCACTGATGGAAGAGGTTTTGGCTCAAAATCTCACGATACATGGCCCCATTCATTCTGTCCTTAACACGGATCAGTCGTCCTGTCCCCTTGGCAGAAAAACAGCCCCATAGCATGATGTTTCCACCCCCATGCTTCACAGTAGGTATGGTGTTCTTGGGATGCAACTCAGTATTCTTCTTCCTCCAAACACGACGAGTTGAGTTTATACCAAAAAGTTCTACTTTGGTTTCATCTGACCACATGACATTCTCCCAATCCTCTGCTGTATCATCCATGTGCTCTCTGGCAAACTTCAGACGGGCCTGGACATGCACTGGCTTCAGCAGCGGAACACGTCTGGCACTGCGGGATTTGATTCCCTGCCTTGTAGTGTGTTACTGATGGTGACCTTTGTTACTTTGGTCCCAGCTCTCTGCAGGTCATTCACCAGGTCCCCCCGTGTGGTTCTGGGATCTTTGCTCACCGTTCTCATGATCATTTTGACCCCACGGGATGAGATCTTGCGTGGAGCCCCAGATCGAGGGAGATTATCAGTGGTCTTGTATGTCTTCCATTTTCTGATGATTGCTCCCACAGTTGATTTTTTCACACCAAGCTGCTTGCCTATTGTAGATTCACTCTTCCCAGTCTGGTGCAGGTCTACAATACTTTTCCTGGTGTCCTTCGAAAGCTCTTTGGTCTTGGCCATGGCGGAGTTTGGAGTCTGACTGTTTGAGGCTGTGGACAGGTGTCTTTTATACAGATGATGAGTTCAAACAGGTGCCATTCATACAGGTAACGAGTGGGGGACAGAAAAGCTTCTTACAGAAGACGTTACAGGTCTGTGAGAGCCAGAGATTTTCCTTGTTTGAGGTGACCAAATACTTATTTTCCACCCTGATTTACGAATAAATTCTTTACAAATCCTACCATGTGAATTCATGGATTTTTTTTTCACATTCTGTCTCTCACAGTTGAAGTGTACCTCTGGTGCAAATTACTGACCTCTGTCATCATTTTAAGTGGGGGAACTTGCACAATCGGTGGCTGACTAAATACTTTTTTGCCCCACTGTAAATAATAAATATAAAGCACCTATGGCGGCTGTTGTTGTGATTTGGCGCTGTATAAAAAAAACTGAATTGAATTGGACGTTTTTTCACTGTTGCTAGGTGAAATTAGTCATTAAGAGGCTGTTGCACTAAAAGATTTGCATGGAAGATGGCAATTTGTCTGCAAATATTTGCCAACTACTTGCTGAGTGGTAAACGTGCCAGCATGAGTAATGTTTGGCTTCATTGTAAAGGTTTTGCTACTGCAACTATTTCTGTGATGGTGACTGCTTAATTTCCGGTTCGTCACAACTCCTCAGTGACAAGTGTGTAGACAAGTCAGCATTTTGCATGCCAATTAATGAAATTGTAGCAATCTGACACCAGTTTTACAACTGCCAGCAACCTCTTGGCAGCAAGTGTAACCTTCTTTCCCTTGGTAGTAGCCACAGACGTTTCAATGTTAGTCAGTTAGCAAAATAACCTCAAATTATGAAAATACAGAGTCTTTAGTTTCGGGACAAGATTTTTGGTTATAGAAAGCAACCCGTGTAAATAGCAAAAGAGGACACATTCGATGTGTTTCGATGAAACAGGAATTTTTATCTGGCAACAGGTAACTGGACAAGTATATTCATCATGCTATGCTATTTAATTATTTTATAGTTTTTATTAGTATAAGTACAGAAAAGCCATCTATAACCTGACTTGCATCCGCCTGTGGTAATAGGCCTTTCTGAGAGCACGTGTTATTCCCTTGAAAGTTATAAATGAGTCTTTAAATATTTGACAGAAATTGAAAAAGAACTTTGTTCGTCTTCGCTTCTACATCAGAATGGCCTACTTCTGCAAGGGTCTGTCAGACAGAATTTGACAATTTATGTTGAATATGAATAAAGTATCCCATATGTTCTGGACACATATTATCCGTGCATTATTAAAAGCGATTTTCTGTCAGCCATTAATTAAAGCTTGTTAAAACACAATAAAACAATGAGATGTTGGACATGATTAAAGAAACTGTAGTTTGCTGAAATCATATAAAGAGTAATGAGATAAGAGAATAAATTATTGTCAGTCAGTGTCTTTTACATTCTTTGTTGGCACTGGCGAGCAAGCTACTTCTGATTGAAGGAGTCTTTGTTGTAACTAATTTGAATATTTGAATAGTTTGTATATTAAACGTTCTGGCATGTAAAAGCTCACGATGGTGCTGTATGACTATGATGTCTGTGTCTGAATGTTGAGGGCACCCTTAACAGACGTATGCTGACGTCTCTCTTTGTTATGCATCATATTCTCCAAGTTACCGTGTTGCAGAATGAAGGGGAACAGGATCAAGGGCCCAAATGCAGAAACACACCTAGCAGGCAGTAGCCGTTGACTGATTTTAATTATGACCAAATGAAGCTTATAAGTAGACATGCACAGGACAGGTGGAATACAAAGACAGGAAGAGAGAAAGGTGGGAAACTGAGTTCATTAATAAGTGACCTGAGAAGGCATTAAAATCTGAGGGCGTCTGGTGGGCAGAAAGGGAAAATTACTCACTATGTTTATAGTGCAGCGTAATTTACTAATTAGAACAAAAATAAAGGTTCGGGAGACCACAACATCATAGATTTTGCACCAATACCAGTAAAGTTACACAATTTACAATAACAATTTAATGCCATGATAAAAATAATAAAAAAAAATGGCAACAAAAACAACCCACTCATATACAAAATTATTAACCTATATACATTTAAACTCCATTATTACAAACATTTAATTACATTTAATTTTGAGTCACTAACATGGTGGTAAAAGTCTGTTTCATGTAAAATATTAACACTGTATTTTGCTAGAAGGACAGACTTAAGAGGCCTACAAAACTTACTATGAGGTATGACATCTGTTAAATTATGCTAGCTTAAGCATTGTCGCAATCTTAGCCAATTTTAAAGTATGGACCTGGCTCTCTCACAAAAAAATCAAAAGGTCATGTGTATTAATGGATAACGGCGCAAAGCACTTCCATACTACCTTTCTTATTTAGAAGTTACTGCTAAGCTAACACACCTGGTGCACTAGTCACCATCTTCCAAGTGTAGTTTCTCCTTTGCTTGTGGGTTTTCTTCTTTTTCTTTAGCGTCTAAGGACAGAGTAGAACACTTGTAGCCATATGGATACATATATGCATGTTGCCTACTGTAAAACAAGGTTTTCCCCTTACATGTATCTTCTCCACAGATGTCAACACGTAGTGCATGAACACAACTTTTGAATTTAACTGTGCATTTTTTTACTCAGATTTAAACTGCTCCACTTGCTCCTCTAAACCTGAGCTGATATAGCTTTAAAAAAAACAAACTGCTTTTTGAGCAGTTTGTTTTACAGCTACAAAAAAAAACAAAACAACAAAAGCACTGACAAAAATTTTGAGTGTACCTAATAACACACTGTGGAATTACTTGGTTGGATGCGTGGAATTTTCTTGCTTGGAATTTGGATGAATGAATGGTGATGAAGAATTGGAAAAGGTAGAGTGAAATCTCTCATCAGTTATTCTTCTCTGTCTTTCGGCATATTAATTTGATTTCAAACCGCCAAACATGGTGTCATGGTTTTCTGACAGGGCCTTGGGAGAGAGTTTATCTCATCATTAATTAAGTATCATATTTCCCTACATGCTGCCTGTGCTTAATTAGGAAGAGGGGGTCATTTGGGAGGGCTTATTAACTGGAACAAATTTGTTAAAGGAAGGAGACCGAGACAGATAAAGAGAGGGAGAGAGAGTGAGGGGAGAGGGGCGCCTCTGGGTTCAGTCGTCACTGACAAGGCTTGGCTTCCGTGATTGATAACTGCACCAGTCACCGCTCGAGTCAAACTGGGAGAGATGAAGGAGTAACTGGGGAAGAAACGGAGGGGAAGAGAGGAAATCTAGGGGGAAGGCAGAGGCAAAGGGGTGGGGGGCTGGGAGGAAATGATTGGAGACATATGCTAGCTCTCAAGCAAGATAGAGTTAGACAGAGAGGAGGGAGATGTAGGACGAAGAGGGAGGGACACTGAGATATGAAAACAAAGAGAGAAACGGAGAGAAGGGGATGCTGGGAGATGAGATTGATTGCAGCGCTGGGCCACGTCACAGAAGCTTTATTTATCGTATCCCAACCTCCCCGCTATTCACCTGGTATTTTTAGAATGCTAGTTGTGATGGAAATTGGAAAAAATGTTAAGTGCACTGTTTGAGCGTGTCGTATTCTCAACTCCAATCGAGTCTATTCTGCATGCGTGCTAAAAGCCAATACGGCAATGGTGTCAGATTCATGGGTGACACTGTTTCCCATTTCCCTAATTCGCTCCGACAGAATGGGTTTGGCCAGGCCAGTAAAACAACAGATGTTTTGCTCAAATGTGACAAGCGGATTGCCAGAAATTCCCAGTGGCGGTGCATGTGTTTGGAGCTGACCTAGCACAAGTTTTAGCAAACTGGGAACAGCGGGGGATGATGAGACTTTTGGGCACAACAGTGGCAGGACATCAAAAATTTAAGCCAAACCAAAAATAGCTGAAGCTTTATTTTATATGGTGTCTTATTGTTGAGTTTCAACAACATACACCTAATTCATGACTCATCCCAGAGTATTCTGTCTCTTAGCTGCTTAATTAGAAACTGTAGGTGGTGCAGTCTACCAGTCTTGGTTTGACGGGAGATGTACGTCGTGCTGAGGGATTGATGCATGGAATATATAAAAGACACAGTAGTTAATGACTGAGCCATGATGATGATGGAGTAAAAAAATATTAGTAAGAACGAATCATTGCAATCATTAAAGTGAAACATCTTTGCATTGCACTTTCAGAGACTGGTAGGGCCTCTTTTTTTTTTTTTTTTTTTTTTCTCGCCGACCTATCGTCCCACAGTTGAGGTGTGGTTGAGCCCGTTTTTACTGTGATCCCACCTTCTTGCATATCTGTGGAGAGTGGTGTGTATGTTTAGCATCACGGTGTCTCATTTGATTCATATTCTATACATGCATAGGAAAATACAACACAGACACCAGAAAATTGTTAGTTGCTCAAATCATGACAAAATGTTTCATATGTAATTCATTATTAGAAGAGAGCAAGCATCCAGTTTCATGTAATTATTCCACGTAGCCCACTTGAATGTCTCTGTTAAATGTTTACAGCATAATTCTTTTTTTTTTTGTGACAAAAACTTCACTTTAATCCAGTTTGTAGTTAAAAATGCTACCTTGTGAAAAAGGTCTATTTAGTCCTGTGAAAAACAAAGTACAAGTAAGAAGGTAAGTAACAGCCAAGTGCTGGGTATCAAATGCACTTGATTAACTGAACCACCTCTATAAACGCCAAAGTTTATCCACTTTTTCTTGTGTACAATATTACGTTTGTTAACATAATGTCCACACAATTGAAAGGCTAGAACGTCCTCATACGAAGGTGAGACTAATGCTCAGAGTCTTTTTGTAACAGTTACCATAAGAAACTCTTATCTCTAAAAAACATGGCAGCAAATATGCATCTGAAAAAGACACAAGACAAGTGGAGTCGTTTTACCAGAATGTGCAGTGCCATGTTTGGTGAAAACCAAACGTAGCATATCAGCACGGTCACAGTAATGATGGGATGATGCTTTAGGCTTGCCACAGGGCACTTTTCAGTCTGTAAGTTCAGTTGAAACTATTCAAAAGTCACATGTGAGGCGATCTGCCCGACAGCTAAAGCTTGGCTTAAATTTAACAGGACTTTGATCCCCAGCAAATAAAAACCAGGATGGCTGAAAAAGAAAAGAATAACTTTGTTACAAGATCAAGACCTCAACGTCACTGAAAGCTCTTATAAGAGCGGTGCATAAAGAAGTGCCCAGAATTCCCCCACAGTGCTGTGGAAACTTGGTAAAGTCATACATAGCAATTACTAATGATCATTAATTGCTATTGTTATTGATTATTAATGTTATGGTTGCTAAAGATGGTTCTATAAGCGAATGAATCATGGGACGCACTTTGTTTTTCACAGGACAAAGAAACCTATGTAAACTGTCATTTTCACATGACTGTTAATGTTGGCGTTCTTAGTGTACACTATGTAGCAAAGGGGTTTTTTTCCACAAAGGGCTTTTTTTTCATTTCATTCATAGGCATGTGTATGAATAGAAACCAGTTGTTCAATGTCCTTTTGTCTCCTTTTCAAAAGAAAATAAAGCAAGAAAATCTATGCCAATAACCAGAGCAACACATTCTGGCCTGTTGGAGAAAAACAAACTTTATTGGTCTGAGCAACATTTTCATGTAGCTGCACTGCAAACTTCTGAGAGCCATTAAATGTTGAGTGGACTGTCTTTGAAGGCAGGGGCAAATGCTGCTTCATTGATTGACAGGGTTGGCCTTGCCTTAATAGAACATAATTGGGCAATTTTGAAGGGTCTCTGAGAAATGACCAAATAATAACACATGACTTGTCTTGAGACTTGTTTTCTCAGATAATTGTGCAAAAAGCATCTGGCACACCATTAGTTCCATTTTCACATTAGAATAATAATCCTTTTGAACTAATAAACTCACTCAAATGTCTGTACTTGGGTGGCGAGGGCTGCAAAAAAAAGTAAATACTGTATGCTCCACAAAGAAAGTGGGGAGAAAAGGGATTTTAGGGAGGTAGAAGCAAGATAACAAGATGTAGACTTCTTCATTGTGACAAAAATTACATTTTCACTCTTCACACTTCACAAGCGTTTTACCCATCAATTCAAAGACGGTTTTTCAAATCACAATAGCAGAATATGCACAAAAAACCTCGTTGAAAACACTTGTCATCGTGACTCCTCTCCTTTGGTGTTTCTAAATGTCACAGCATTAATGAAAGTCAATTCTAAGAGATTACACTAAATTAAAATATAGCGCGAGACCTAAAAAAATCCATCATCATGATGAATCAGTCTTTTCCAGTGTTTTTTCAATTACCAATGCTAATTGAGCTGCAGATGAATTTTCCTGCAAGTGCTGAAGAATGTTCGCTTAAAAAAAAAAAGTAAAAGAAAAAAAAAGGGTCTTGTGCTTTGCCCTGCCTTCATACCTTTAATGTGTAGAACAATAATGTTTCCCCTGGGGGTTGTTATTGTTTTGGTCTTTGTAGCAATGAGAAATTGCACCAATATCATGTCTCAAATTAAAGGATAATTAAAAAAATGTTCTTTCAAAGTTATTGCCGTCCATAAAACTTTGATTAGGCAAACATTAGCCACATTAGGGCTTAATGGCCATTGCCCCTGTGATTACCATCAACAATTTTATGTACTGCACAAAGCATATGAGCAAATGAATAATTAAGGATGGAGGGGGGGAGGGGGGGGGGAAAGAGTTTGAAAGAAGCAATAACACAGATAATATTGGGTTGTTTTTTAAGAACAGTGTGTGTGGTAGGTAAAGTGAAGCGGTGTACTTCAGACAGCCTTGTTCCCAGTAACCGCATGACGGTATCTTATATATATGACTCAAGAAATTGGAAATTTTTCAGCTGTGATTATGCACCTAACATTTAACTTAAACATATAACTGCTGTATAATCATATGGGTTATATTTAAAATCACTCAATTTTTTTTAAAAGTGTAATTTTGCACCTTTTATTGGCGAGGCGAATCCTAGATTTAAAAAGGAAAACTTATTAGAGCTGAAACGTTACTGTTGCACAAGCTAGAATCCTGTCTGGATTTGTTCAAACAGTAGTGCAGAATTCTAGGATATTCATTCAACGGCACTATCAGCAAGCATTCAGTCGCACTTTTGTCCTATAGTTAACTTAAATTATGTTTTTGAAATATTGTCCAGGTGCACTCTAACGCTGCAGACAGGTTTTCCTTCCACATCCCATTGACTTCAAGTCAATTTAAGTCGAGGTGCTGAGGGACAAATCCACAGTCCTTCTCTCCAAAGTGTTTGTCTTGCAGAGTTATAGTAATCTGTTGGCAAATTTCCCTTTTTTCACTCCGGAAAGGTAATGAACTGCTAACTGGGGAAACAAATTAGCTGAATTTCAATAAAACATTGTTCCTCTGTAGGAGGTACGTATGACTTAAATATTCGGTATTAACATAATTTTTAGGCTTTATATTAGTTAAAGGATTTTCTGCAGTTGAACTGATCTATTAATGCTTTCAGAAATAAATGCTACTTGAATCACTTGAATGTCATTGAATCTCAACATATATCCATCGACCTCTACCAAAGTTTCACCGTTCAAAACAGGTAGAGGCTTAAGTTATCCTGTGTGCCATGCTGTTTATGTTTCCAGAAGTATTTATGAGCATTTTCATGGATACAGTGTTCATGCTGACAGTAGATCTGAGTGAGATGAAGATCAATTACATTTGCTAACTGATCAGTTCTTTTTTTTTAACCTTTTTTTTTTAACCTGTCCATAAGAAAAGAAAAATCTTTTTCTTTAAATTTGTCTTATTTGAAGCAACGCTTTAGTCCCTACAATGCTCAGTTTCCACACGATATTAAATCCAAACTGGAGGGAGATAATCGAGATTTTCTTTGTGCCCACTTCGGAATCCATAAATGATTATGCTTTCATGTTTCTTCGTGATCCTAATAAAGCAACAATGGCCTTCCATATCACCTGAAAAATAAGTCCAAGGACAATGGGCATTGCTTAGGAAAGGCGTGGCTGTCCACTTTGAGAAACGACGGGACCGAACAACCAAGATTAATGGAACTCAGATGGCTTTTAATTAGAGCAGCTGTGGTCATTAATTATCTGCCCACAGCACAAATATTTTTATATTTGGGCAAAGTGTTGATTTATTTGATTTTGTTTGCTGCTGGATCTAGATGAATGACTCTTCATTTCAAATTTTGCTAGCGCTAATAGAAAAGGAGAGGGGAAGATGTGTTCCCTAGTTGGTCAGTGTATTTCAAACATAATTTTGATGATGATATGACAGCAGACATGACATAAAGCACAGTAGTCTGAAATTCAGTTAATAAATCGTGTGACACGTTGTGAATTATGCTTCATGTAAATACTGCATCATGGCTTCCACTGTGTCTACTACTTTAGAAGTACTGGTTTGTTAGAATGTTTATATAATTAACATGGACACTGTTTTATTAACAGAGATCATAGGTAGAAATTCCTGATCCAACTTACTTACATTATCCAACAAATGTAAGCCAACTGTAGTGGCAAAGACATTTAACACAACACTTGAATATCTACATTAGTCATCTGGTTAGACGAGGAGGTGTTGATGACAGATCCCATCTGTAATAAAATGAAACATAACAACTAATGAAAATATGATTGATGAAAGAAATGTCATTTCCCCCATCATGTGGAAAGGTTTATATTTACTCAGTGAGTCCAAATTTTTTCTTTGTAAAAATCCAAACGTTGCTTTACTATAGATAATAACACTGTGAAAATTCATACGGTGCATCATGGTACTGTTTAAAGTATTGTAACGCTGAAAGAATTTCACCAGGGTTTATGTTAAATCATAAAACACCTTAAATTTAGCCTTAGCGCTTGGCAACCCAACGCTTTAACTTTGCAGGGTGGCTGTAGCTCAGGAGGTAGAGCAGGTCACCGACTGATTGGAAGGTTGGTGGTTTGATTCTTAGCTCCTCCAGTCTGCATGCCAAGTGTCCTTGGGCAAGATACTAATGCCAAGTTGCTTTCCTCTCCATCGGAGTATGAATGTGTGTGTGAATGTGGTTAGATAGTGCTAAGTTTAGAGAAAGTGCTTGTGAGAATGGGTGTGACTGGGTGAATGTGGCATGTTGTATAGTGCGCTTTGAGTACTCTGGGAGAGTAGCACTATATAAGAATCAGTCCATTTAACTTTATGTGGTCGACCACTTTGTAGCTGAGATACTGTTATTGTCATTCGCAGTTTACCATGGAGTGTCCAGTAGGGAAGATTTCACAACGTTTCACAAACTGTCTTGTTGCAAAAGTGAAATCCTGTTACAATAACAAGCTTGAATTCAGTCAGCTCTTAAAGACGGCCCATCCTTTCACAAATATTTGTAAAGGCAGACTGCATGGCTAGGTGCTTGATGTTATACACCTGTGGCACTGGGACTGAAAACACCTCAATTCAAAGAGTTGTGGCCACAATACATAGAGTGAGGTTGATTCAGATCCACAGAGTGTGTGTCTGTTACTTCATTTTATATTATTGCCAAGCTGTTAACAAGACAAATGAACACATCTGATGACCCAGTTGATGAATTAGGTACAAGTTAAGGTCCTCCATTCATAATAAAGCGTTCAGTAGTGGTGGTAAATGTTTTTCTCTCTGCTTGTACTGGAGACAGGGTGCACATCTTTGATCAAGGCTCTCTTACAAAAAAGCAAAAAGCATCCACATTTCAAACTTCAAATGTCAAGCTATCATAAAAAAGACACATCTGAAACCTCACATTAAACCTGAACAAAATAACAAATGACATTTAACGACAGCTATCGTATACATTCATAAAACTGCCTCGGTGCATACGACAGGTTTCATAACCTGGTAATGATAGTCCACGTCACTCCTGTGCACACATCATTAAATATGGGTAACACAAGAGGTCGCAGTTTATGGATTTATGTAAAATTAGTAAATTTTATGTATCTGTTTCATTTGGTGACATGATTTGAGATCTTGCTCGGAGGTATTTGTGACGATGACGGATCTGGTTTGCACCTTCAACGTAATTGCAAACCTCTGAGACAATAAGTGATTATAATGAACAAATAATCCAGATATTCACCTGAACACGAGCTAGGGAAATACAATGGCGAGAGCAGAAATTAAAATTTAATTATTTACTGCACTCGAGCTTGGGAAGGCAATTAAGTATCTGAACTATGTGGCCGAGGGATATTTACTATTTCTTCATTGTAGTGTTTTTTTTTAAGTGTGGCAAGCTTTGATGCTATCACCTCCTTATTACCACTAGCAGTTTCCCACACAGCCTTTCCTGAAGTTAAACATGTGCATTTGTGTGAACACAGAAATGATACATCGTGCAGTGACTGCACTTAATGACAGACCGAAAGGCTGTCATTTTCACTCCTGAATTGCGATTATTAAATAATAGTATAACCTTTTTGGAAACATATATTTTATGGTCAATAGGCAAAAGTTGTTTATGAGCAAAATTTGAGGGGATGTGTTATAAAAGATTACAAAGGGAAATCTCCTGTTCCACCCCATCCCAAAGGCATTCTGTTGGGTTGAGATCTGGTGACTGTGGAGGCCACCCTTTGTCATTTGTAACATGGTGTGTGCCGGAATCAGCCTGAACCATGGAGCCGTGCTTTCATATTGTTCACAGCTATTGAATATTGCAGGGGCAGCACAGCGGTGAGGTTCTACCTCACTCTGAGAAGCTCGTGAGTTGGACTCCACCATCTGGCTGGGTCCTTTCCATGTTTGCATGATATGCAGTTAGTGGGGTTAGGTTAATTCAAAATCAAATTACATTTTATTTATATAGCACCAAATCACAACAACAGTCACCTCACTTTAAGGTGTGAAGGTATGATAAAGACCCCACAATAATAACTTGCCCACAGGTGTGAATGTGAGTGTGTCTGTCTCTCTGTGTTAGACCTGCATCAGATTGGTGATTGACCTGGTGTCCCTAATAAAGTGGCTGTGAATGTACGTTCCAGTTCATCGCCGTGAATAAATTCTGATCTGTGTGCAGAGTTGCTGGTAACGCTGAACTAGAACAGACACACAAGAATGGAGACATGTAGTTCTGTTGGTGTGGTAAATGGACTGGTTCTTATATAGTACTTTTTGTACTCTATCTGAGCACTCAAAGCACTCGGCTTATTCACACAAGCACTAACATATAGTCACATTTGTGGGGTTGCTCAAAGATATATGGAATGCAAACTGGAGCAGACAGGAATTGAACCACCAACCTTCCAATTAGTAGTTGACCTGCTCTACCACCTGAGCTACAGTCACCCCGATGCATTATTAGGAGTTGATTTTTGGGGGGGCTGTGGTAACATTTGTTAGTCGCTACAGTATGCAGCACATATCCTGGGATACTGATTTCTGTACTGGATTGTATTGGGATTAATGGCTTAAATGAGCCGTTTCATGTGGTTTAAAGAGCTTTTTTGAATATGCTATTAGGACCTTGAGCTGTAGTATTTGTACTAGGACTCGTAGTATAATTCACATTAGGTTCAGGTTAGACATCCCTAGTTTAATGGATACACACAAAGCCATTATCAGTGCTGTGGATCTGTGTGTTTTAATTGTATCTTGCAAAATATGAACAATGCTGTTCATCAAATAATTCAATTAAACGTAGTCATTGATCTTTTGTTTATAAAGTTTCCTTGTGAAGTATGAGTGCTGGTCAGGTTTTAATGTCCCATTATACACTGAATACCCAAAATTATTAAATACAGGAACTAAGTGGTTTTGTTGTTGTTGTTTTGTTTTGTTTTTTTACTTCTTTTTTTGATGAAACACCAGCAGCAAACAAAACAAAATAAAACCTTATTTACATACAACATTCCCTAAGCCACTGCTTTTCTCATATGTGCAATTAAGGACAAAGCTGCAAGTGTTAATTTGCTTGATGTGCACTTCTCACAAGCAGCAGTGCCAGCTAAAACAAAACACCAGCACCAACCAACAACAACAATAACACCTGGAGGTTTTTATATTAATTCTGGTTAACAAACACATCCTTGAAGAGGGACAGTGTTGTTTTTCCTATCACATATTTCTTCTCCATTCCCCGTGTTCCTAGATGTAATATGCATATGAACACTGGAGCCTGTCGGATATAGGAGATCAGACGAATCGTGGCGGGGATCAAAGGGAGCTATCTGATCTCATAAAATCATATTAAAACCGGTTGCCTCATTCCAAGACACCACGTATTGATCACAAAGGAGACAAGTCGGGAGTATTTTTTGGTTCTAAATAAAAATCGGGGGCCGATGAGAAGTGAATCAGGAAATATACGCGTGCTGGGGGTCATTAAAATTGCATGGCAGTCTATGTATTCCACAAACAATTGGGTGCTTAACTCGAGGGCAGAGAAATAAAAACACAAGGAACGCATGTTCATAATTGCTTCTTGTATCCCTCCTTCCCAGCGACACCCTCCTGGGCGCATTCATCCTTCATTGTATTTATTTCCTTTTGTTGACTGCGCCATTTTCAATACATGCACAAGACAATAGGCAGGCAACATATCAGTAAAAATAACCCTCCTGTCAAGGTTGCAGAGCCGGTTGCATCTCAGATGCTATGTTGGAACTAGGTGTATAGACTGATTTGATTATACTTTGCAGGCGGCGGCGTTACCCAGTTTGACTAATAAGTACTTTTCAAATCTGCCCCTCTCCTTCCCATTCAGCGGGAGCGCTTCGGTTTCTCTTGGAGTTAACCTTCGCACACTATCATTACTGTCACTCTCTGCTGAAACTTCATAGAGCAGCTGATGTGTGCGTGCGGGCCTACACGAGAGTTAAAACTCACTGTTTGTCTTTAATTCCTCTCAATTACAGGTTCCCGTGATGTTGAAGCTGCCTGTTTCCACTAACGCAAAAACGAACGCAGGACTTTTTTTGAGTTTTTGTTATAAATGTGAAACTATGCCGACAGGTACATTTTGAAAAGCCTGAATGAGTCAAAGGAATTTGTTTCAATTCAAGCGGCGATCCCAATGATAGCACGTACTTTGCATCACGATTCAATTTTGAGGAAAACATGATAACTTTTCATATAACAAAACGTAATGTTTTAAAGCTGTTATCACTTCCTCCTGCCTCAGCATGTTCTTCCTGGTGTAATATTTAGCTTCCTTCTTCTTTTGTTGGTTTATTCTTCAGTTTTGTGCAGATAACAGTACAGATGTAGCAACAATTGGAGAGCAGAGGTATACGGTGCTGTCCGACATCAAAACAAGTTAATCAATCGGACAATGGTGAAAGGAGAGAGTTACAACAAAATCGATTCACTCTTGTCAATAGTACTTTATCAAGCTTAAATCCTAATTGAAAATATACTGCATTGCAACCTGCTAATATGAGTCAAAGGCCAGGAATATTGGCATAACACATGACAGATGTCCTCTCACACAAAACGCATAAACGTGAACTGAGAGAACAACAAAAACAATCAGGAATGCAAGACCTGTATATATTGTACCCAACATGTATCTATTTATCCATAAAAGACAGTCTGATGTATTTAGTCAAAATAACCCCATGAAACTGAGGTTAATCCATGTATTTGACTGTCTTAGTCATTTTTGGAAAATAAAATCTGTATTAAATCACTTAACATCTAAAGTTACAAAGTAAGTGACTTTTTTCCTAAATGTAGCAAACTCAGTGTCCTGGATTTTTGCTCTTTCTTGACTTCTGCAGAACTGCCAGGTATACAAAAGTACTTTCATTTTTCTTATGTGGCTCCCTTACTGCTATGCACTGCCTAACAAGTTTGCACCACAATTCCCACATGCACTCCAAGTTGGAAAAAAGGCGGAACACATAAAATAAATTCAGCGTCCCAGCTCGTGTAAGTTGGACTCTCTGAGCAGGTGGTAAATCAAAAGGTGGATGAAATAAATGTGTTAAGTCAACGCGGTTTCTTTCAATGAATGTAGAGGACTGGGTTGTAATGTTTGGGGGATGTATGCAATCAGGGTATGATGCTGTATCTAGGGCTGCAGTTTTTCAAAGTGAATTGGACCGGGTAGTAAAAACTCAAAAAAAACATTGTGAAATTCATCTATAGCCCAATGAATGTCAACATTCCAGTAAGTTACAAAAAGAAACTAACAAAGACGTCTTCTTTATTGTTGAATATCACCCCTAAAAAGAAAATAAAAGTCAGCACTAATAAAAACCTTTACATTGAGAGATGATTGTTTTGGTGAGCTGCAGCTATAAATAGAACTGAATTGGTCTGGATAGTAGAGAAAGAGCCAGAAGCAAGTATTACCATACTATACAAATGAAACAATATATTTAATAATGAGATAGAATAATTAAAAAACAATATTATGAAAACTGAATCTTTTCTTTCCATGTTTATTTCTCGCCTCTCGACTGATGACAGCACAGACTGGACTGGCCTTGACTTCTGACCATGACTTGAGTTTGTGCAGTTTGTCGCCGAGGGCTGGAGCTCCTGGTTAGCTAAAGTCTAAGATGGAGCTACTAATTGTGCTGACTTGGATAACAAGCGTCTTATTCCCTCACTGAAGTATTATTGAGAACTGCACCCTGCAGGATAGAGATGGCTTTTATTTATCATGTCACGTGGAAAATTTGATGTAAAATCATGTTTGTCCTTTGTAAATATCTTCACTTATTTATCCTTTTTCTTTCTCTTCTTCTATAAAAACACCTTTTCCTCTTTCTTCGTCTTCAGCAGTATCAATCACGTCCTTCTTTCTGCTTTCTTTTTGCCTTTCATTCTCGCTGTCTCTCTGCAGCATTATCCACCCAGTGTGACTTCACCCATCCTGCCCTCTGGTGACACAAGCTGCCCTTGTTAAGTGGCTCCAGTCCCTCTCCTCGTTTACAGGTGAAATCTATTCTCACACACAGGCCTCAAGGGCCCAACTGGACTGTAACAGAATTTCTCCACCCCCGCTGGGCCCCAGCCACAAAGCTGAGAATAAATGGCTAAGGTGCCAGGGCTGGACAGAAAAATCAATGCCTGTTTATACAGACATGACAGTCCCGGCGCCCAAGCAATTCTCATGCTTGCTCCTCTAGACGCTGTGTTATACTGTTTTGTTTTTTTTTATCTTCTCCTCTCTCTCTCATGTGTCGTGCTCTTTCCTCTGCTGAGGACAAAATGTGTGCACTCCTGAGAGGACGGAACAGTAGGTGATGCCGCTCTGCTCATTTTGTCCTCAAATTGTTCTCTCCGCATGCTGATGTATTGAATGAGATCAGCTGAATGTTTTTGATAGGCTGACTGTCACAAAAACAGTTTCATTGATGTTTCGCTGATTAAATACAGAGCACACCGTGGGGCCACGTGCTACAGCAGGATACTGTTTCTCAACTGGAGGGTCACAACCCCAAAAGCGTTTTACAGACATGTGGAGACAGGGTTGCACAGCGGACTCGAAAATGTTTAAATGCTTCAGATATTCTTCTTTATTCCTTTTATTTACCCTAATGAGCATAGGTTTCATGACCTTGATCTACCTTAAAAATATTCCTTACTACCTGCTTTTATGCTCTTTTCTCTTTTAGGACAAAGCACAGAGCTGAGGCATTAGGAATGGTGTGCATGTGACTCTCTGTATTCAGATGATGGACACATGAACCACGTTTCGAACTGTTGATCAGACAAAACAAGCCTTTAAAACATGACTTCTTACATTTCCTGGCCATCGCGAAGGGTGCTTTCACCATTTGTCTTAATTAATGAAGAAAATAAGAATTAATTGTAGCCTAGATCGAGTGCCAATAATGCATCTGTTTTCAAAGAAGAATAATTGTGGCAGGGTTGTCCATTGATCCAAACATATTGATCTTAGAGTATTTGAAACTTTTTAACTTGCATCATTACTGTGACAAGCCGTGCTTTCTGTCAAGTTGACTCGAACAACGCACTGCCCAGAGAGCCCGGCCTCCTCTCATTCAGTGGGTCACTCACGCAGTGTGCCTGCTTCTCATCACATGTCATGTTACAGCCCTGTCTTTATCTTATATCGAGGACAATTCATACCCCCGGGTGTTGTGGCAATTCTTTTTTTACCCAATGGCATCAATATTTTTTAAGTTAAAAATTCCAGAGTGGCGACAACGCTAATAGCAGCCATTCTTTATTCTTCATTCCAAAATGTTCCCTAATACACATTTTTCATCCTTCACTAGTATTTGTTTTTGCTGCTGTTGATCTATTCAGCATTCTTTGCCTTATTCTTTCTTATTGATTTTTTTCTGTTGTTTTTTGTGGATGTCTTTGATTTTATCTTTGTTCGCTCTCGTGTCGGTGTCTGCGTCTCAACTTTGTATGTGCTGCATGTGCTTTGTGCAGCGGGTTGTGCGATTCTCAGGGGGAGGTAGCACATACTTGTAACTCATTCTGATTTATGCCCCCTGTCTAAATAAAAACATAAATCACAGCACCTGCCACAGAAGTCACTCTCACAGTGGTCTAGCTGGTCCAGCTCTGCTCTGGGTTGTGCTGTTTTACCCCGATGACAGAAACACAATTGATTCCCTCATTGCATCAATTTGTCGCCTAATCTGGTGATATGTTGATAAATTTTACTGCTTCGTCAATTAATTTTCCTGAAAAATGGCTCCGGCCGCGGTGGACACATCAGTACTAAGGCGGTGGAAATAACGGTGACAAAATTAAGTGATAAAATTAATTGCCCCCTATCCCGTCTTGTGAAAACATAACTAATGAGGGAGGCAATTATAGTTGCATGTGGTCTCCTTCGGGAAAGATGGAGGGGGTGTTTGAAAAAATACTTCTATGGTAATTAGACAAGTGGGAGCAGAAGGATCTGGGGAAATGGTCATCTGAAATAGAGGGTGACTACAGAAACAGCGCAGTGGATAGATGTTTGTTTCAGCTCTCTGTCACTGTTGCGAAGGACAAACAAGTGGAAGAACCCTTTCAAATAGGAACATTAGTCAAATCAAGTGATAGTATTAGTAATCCCCCTCCTCTGTGACTAATGACTGTAGAGGCATGCTGGCTTCTCATTGCTTACTATATAAAGCAGAGACTAAAATTATCTCCAGTGTTTCCTCGTCTAATGATTTCTGCTACTGTATGACTTTGATGCGTATAGTTTCTGGTTACTTGACTCTCGTAGAAGTGGCATAAATTAGAGATAGATGTTGTTGTGATTGTTGTCTACAGGAGAAAGGGAGGTTTATTAGGAGGTTACTTCCACGCTGTTATTCCCAGAAGCTGGAGAGATGTGTTCCATGAAAGGTTCGACATTCACGTCAAGCCTTGTTATTGTACCATCAACGTTGTGCTTGTTATCAGCAACAGACGCTGTATATGACTGAGATAGGCGGTATATTTACATTGGGTTTACATTTAAATGTTCTCTTTCTCTCTCTTTTTATTTTTAAAGTTTAGATTTAATATATTTCATTGTCCCAAAGAGAATGCAAATCGTAATCTCTGGGGCCCCTCGGTCAGTGAAGAAGATCCTGTAGAGTATAAATAACTGGGCACCTGCAATTATCATGAGCCAGTTTTGTACTCTGAAAACTGTTTCCACGTATGATAACCTTTTCTATGGGCTTTATGCAAAGTAAGCAGGGTAGTGCATAATACTAAAAGCACTACTACATATATAGCATTATTGCACAGTTTAGGGGGGACATTCTTCTGCAACTTTACAGTTCAAAAAAGTCATATTTATCTAGCACTAGTCATTGATGTATCTCCTCAGTTCAAGACTGAAAAGTGAACAGAACCCCAGTCAATCCCCGGGAAAAACCCCATCCATGTCGTTGTTTTGGTTGCTAGCAGGTTGCTATGGTGTCCAACAGTTTGCATGGTAGATACTGACATGCCTGCAAACATTTGCGTACTGCTCACCAAGCAGTGGTCGAATTGTGAAAAGTGTGGTACAAACAGAAAAATGAACTGGACTGCATTGCTTTAAGGAACAGCTTTTACTTTGCAAGCAAATATTCTTCAGTTTCAGTTTGATCCACACTGTGCTCAAGTACAATGGCTGCTGTTTGCAGAGCAGTTGGCATCTATCATGCAAACTACAAAGAACTATGAGAATCTGGAAGTTTCCAAAGGTTTGCCCAGCATTATCCAGCAACTACTAGCCAACCAGTCTGCCAATACACTTTATTCCCTAATGACCAGAGGTTGCCAGGGGGTCTCCAGCCAGTCTCTGTGACCGAGGCCTTAGCTTCGTTCCCCTCCCTTTAGCCAACACTCTTATTGGCTATTCCTCTTTAATAAATTAGTTAGGATATCCTTAAAAAATGATATTTTAAAAAATTGTAAAAGACCCTTGTGTCCAGACGAGACAAAAACTGAAACTCTTCAGGGATCCTAAAGCCACATACACATGACTTCAATATTAATGTCTGATCTGATGGGCGATCGTGGCTCAAGAGTTGGCAGTTCGTCTTGTAATCGGAAGGTTGCCGGTTCGAGCCTCGGCTCCGACAGTCTCGGTCGTTGTGTCCTTGGGCAAGTCACTTCACCCGTTGCCTACTGGTTGTGGTCAGAGGTGGCGCCAGTGTCCAGCAGCCTTGCCTCTGTCGGTGCGCCCCAGGGTAGCTGTGGCTACAATGTAGCTTGCCATCACCAGTGTGTGAATGTGTGGATGACTGAATGTAGTGTAAAGCGCTTTGGGGTCCTTAGGGACGAAGTAAAAGCGCTATACAAATACAGGCCATTTACCATCTCATTGTTAAAGTGCTGCTAAGAAGCTTTTTGTCGCCAGGTTAGATTAACCAGCTTCTTCAGAGTTTGGTTCTCCTTCATTATTGATACCATTGATATGGTAACGCCCACATTTTGAGGAAGAGACACTGACAAGTGATGCAGTATTTTAAAGTTGATTATTTTCAGTTTTCAGATTGTTGGGGGACCACTAAGCAAAAAAACCAAAAATGCTCTACACTCAGGGTTAGGGTGTTTTTGTGCAAAGGATCGTGATCACTGATATTTATTGGACGTGTAAGGAAAATACAGGCTGAGAGCAATAAAACAACAGTAACCCCATTAATAAAAATGACTTTATTAATCATGTAATTGTGATCATCAGCTGTAATACATTAGTTTGCATGCCTAATTTAGATGTGTAATTTAGATGTGACTAGAGCTTTTCCGAAAACCTAAATATATTAAGTAGGCTGATCATAAAAGTCTGAGCATTTATATTACCATTAGATTCTTAAACTTAAAGCCTGACCTTTAAATGTCGCACTTCCTGTGAAAGTTCTGCTACATTACTTGTAGCAATTTGAGAGGCTTTAAAGAAGTTATCACAGCACACAGGAGAGGCATTAACAAAAGTATATTAGAATGGAGAATTCATTTTAAAACACTCTTGTGTCTGCAAACAACCTGGAAAGTCACTCTCAAGAGCACAAACATCATTAATACATTCATTAGGACGAGGTTAAGCTATTGAATTTTGAATGCCAGGGATACGCAACCAGGGAGACGCATTAACGTCTAATAATCACTATTTCTAGGTTGCTGGGCTTTTTTCTATCTTTTAAAAAGGTAATGAGATACCTCCATCAAACGAATTCCCCGTGCAAAGGCGCTATTTCTCAAAGGAGCTCGACATAAGGGTGATTTCCTTAACAGTTGTATCAGCACTTGGGCCACTTAATATCTCAGAGAGGTGATATTCTGATGGGGTTGTTTTTAGCAGCGAAACATGCACAAACAAGACAAGTGTGTCTTGTGTTTGTATGTAAGCTGTATGCCTCTTTGCGCTTTGGAGGAGTTAAGAAAGAGGAAGCTGTAATTCAACCAAGTAGTAAGTACCTATAGGATGTACACGGTTGCTCCTTATTTGAGCTTAAACACAACTTTGCATGCTTTATTTTATAATATTTACATATTTATATAACATTTTATATGTTTTTTATGAACATGTTGGGTGAAGATTGAACATTATTAAAATAGAAATTGTTAGAAATGGATGAAAAGTATGTTCACCTGTCCAGATTCATCACCAGCAACTCATGTATTTATAGTCCTTTCTTTCTCCAGTGTCAGTTGTCAGTCACTCTGTCATCCTACCTGTTCACCAACACTTGCTCCATCTTCCTTCACAGCTTGCCTCCTCATGTGTCTGTATTTGTTTGTATATTTTTGCTACCTTTTGGGGTTTTTTGCTTTGTTTGCTTGTTGGATTTTCTTCTGTTGGTTTACCAGCTAGTGTTCAATTGTTCTTTATCTCACTAGCTTGTTTTCTGTATCTTGCTTTTGGGTCTGAAATCCGAAACATAACATTTTTCCCTGTTTGCTTTTAAAATTCTGTCACTAGACTTACAATTACATGAAAACATGAAGCCTTACCAGACGCATGCACTCAGTGATTGCTTTATTCGTACACTTTTCTGTTAAGAGATTGGAGCCCCTTTTTACCTCCAGAACGGTCTTAATTCTTCATGGCACAGATAAAGCATGATTGATATGTTAGTATCACACAGTTGCTGCAGATTTTTTTGGCTGCACATCCATGAAGTGAATCAACTGTTAAAACATCCCAAATCACCTTAACTGAGTATATTAAACTCATGGTCATGTTCAAGAAACCAGCTCAGGAAGATTTGAGCGACATGACGCACTAGGCTGTTGGTTGTATTGAGTGGTTATTTGAGTTACTGTCGCCTTCCCATTAGCCTGTACCACATCCATACCACATTCAGAGTCGCTTAAATTAACTTTATTCCCCATGTCCCTCATGTTCCCATTAGGAACCTGGAGACCTGGTGCCAGGAGAATAACCTCCTCCTAAACATCAGCAAGACTAAGGAGCTGATCGTGGACTTCACTACAGAGCAGGCGAGGAATTACAAACCCCTCATCATCAGTGGCACGCCAGTGGAGAGAGTGGACAGTTTCCGATACCTGGGTGTCCACATCACTCAGGACCTGTCATGGTCCTGCCACATCAACACCCTGGTTAAGAAAGCCCGTCAGCGTCTCTTCTTCCTCAGAAGACTTAGAGACTTCCATCTGCCACTGAAGGTGCTCAAGAACTTCTACTCCTGCACCATCGAGAGCGTCCTGATGGCAAACATCTGCACCTGGTTTGGGAACAGCACCAAGCAGGACAGACGAGACCTGCAAAGGGTGGTGCGCTCGGCAGAACGCATTATTCAATCAGAGCTCCCTGACCTGCTGTCCATCTACACCAAGCGGTGCAAGTCCAAAGCTAGGAAGATTATGATGGATCTCTCCCATCCCAACAATGGACTCTTCTTACTGTTGAGGTCTGGGAAGTGCTTCCGCTCCCTTAAGGCCAAAACAGAGAGAATGAGGAGGAGCTTCTTCCCCCAGGCTATTCGGGGCCTGAACCAGGTGTAGGACTGGACTCTCCCACACACGTCACTATAAGACTGGACTCTCACACACGTCACCACACATTTCCTATAATCCTATAATTTATAATCTTTAATAATCTCTTCTGCTATTTGCACATTCTTTACTGTAAATTCCTAAGTTAATTTGTAAATTTTGTAGTAAACTGTAAATATTGTAAAACTTTTCTTCTGTCATTTAATGGTCGGGCATTGTACAGCTACAAGCATTTCACCCCCATGTCATACTGTGTATGGTTGTGTGTGTGTGAGACAAATAAAATTTGAATTTGAATTTGAATTCTGATGCTCCATTTGGTCTCAAATTAAACAGGTGTACCTAGCAACATAGCCAGTGAGTATAGGTTTACCCTACTTTGCACGAAACGCTCTTTCTCTAAATGACAATGACTCACTTGGTGTGGACAAGTTCTGTCCTTTGATTTGCTACAATATGTGTAAATAAATAGGAAACTTTTTTAAAAAGGCTTTGTATATTTGACCTCGATGAGTAGCTGTGTGTGTGCCTTCTGACTAAATGGCAAATGGTTCGCTCTCTGAGGGAGAGAAAAAATGTGCACGTCGAGAGAGACAAAATTGCAGCAAGTCAACTCTACTAAAGGATTAAACAGAAGCTGCCATTAAGAATAGGTGTCTGTTTAAAATATAAATCACCCGCTTCTAGTTCAAGTTGTTAACTAAATAATTTAGCAAGAGGGATGCATTATCGACTTGATGTAAATGTGATATGAGTGGAAATCGGGATGTGTGACTGAGATGATAATTGATATGATAATGGAGTTAGGAGAAGACGGGACAATGGCAACAAATAATAATGAAAAGCTAAATAAAAGATGTGGTTAAAATTGTTAGTGGAGCCGACTGACACGCTAGAGAAACTTTACTGAGCCAGCCGTGGGGGTGCAAGAAGTAAAACGCAGGAGAAACAGACTGCCCGAGACACTCTGAGTACCAGTGCAATTCACAAGTTGCACAATGGTGAGCAAATGAGAGAATATGTTGAAATACTCCCTCTTGTTGAAGGCCTTCATCTCTCAAATGGAATGAAAGAGACGCCCTTTTACCCTCGGCATCTTAAACATCAGTAATTTTTTGATTTGCGTGCGATTAGGTTCAGAATGGAGGCCAGTATCATTAATGAGATCAAAAACTTCTGCTATCAAACACAGCTGATGTGGCCTTCAACTCTGCCTCAGACATTAGCTCCTCTTTCACTTCCTTTTTTTTCCCCATTCCTTCGGCATGGGAATAAAAGGATGAAAAAGACGATGGCGTGAGCGAGTGTGTGTGGGACTGTGTGTCTGTGTGTGTGAGTGGGGTGCATTAAAACTGCTGAAGTGCAGAGAGCAGCCCCATCTGGAAGATATCGGACCTAAATGAAGTTGTACAAAACCATTCCATTGATAATAAAGCTAATTTTTATGGCTCTGACAAGTATGTAATTATGTGCAGTGGTGCTTTTCAGATTTTATCACAGTCAATAAACTACCACGCTAATTTCATTCCTGTTTTGACATATTTACATGGAAATATTCGATTTGGGGGAATTAGGGGCCTTGAAAGCCGCTGATAGATGGCTTTTAATGATCTGTGACCCTCGGCCTGTGGGCTCATCTGTTTGTCGGCCCGTCGATCTCGCGGGAGATGTGCTTGGTGTTCTGATCTCCTTAGACGGAGTGCCATCTAGACAGTGTCGGCCAATAAGCCCTCAGCGCTGGCCCCCTTTTCTTGTTGGCTGATTTGTCAAGCTTGCTGATCTGGAAAGATTAAGAGGAAATAGTCGTTTAAGTGCTCCTTTTTATCTGTTATTTATACATCATAGATATTATCAGTGGACTTTCTTTTTTTTTTTTTTTTACTGACCAGCCGTACAGTTTGGAACACTTTAACATTTAGTTCACATAAAACTGCTGTGTGAGTTCCCAAACTTAGCCCTTGCACTGAAAAACGCACAGCAACACACAACAACGCATGCACACCGAGGTCAACCCGGTCGACCCCGTGCTCAGCCTAGTGGTGCAGATAAAGTGCAGCTGGCATCACTGGCCAGATTCATTCTGCTGCTACAGGGGTCATCAGGGGTGACGAGGTCCACTTATGGGAGGTGGAAATTGGTGTCAAAAGTGGGAAATTTCTCCCCCCCTCTTCCTGTTGCGGCTGAGCACGTACAGCGTCTCGCAGGAGGGGAGCCGGTGTCATAAAAAGTCCATCAAAAGCACCAGTAATTACCCAGGAAATTGACAGTGAAATTGAAAAAGTTTGTGACCACGAAGGCAACCCATTCCCCACCACCTCCACGCCAAGATTCCTGCGGTGTGACAGCGGCGCTTTCGGTATGGTGATGTGTTGTTTCCGGTACCGACACTGTTCACTACGATAACCTTTATTGTCGCACGTCTGATTCATCAGTCACTCCATTCAAAGTTCAAGTGCGGATCCAGCTGTTTGGGAACAGCTGTAACATGGCAAAGAGTTTAAATGACGTCTTTGGAGCGATGCTGAATGTCTTTTTTACAAACAACAATTAAAGCACCTAGGAAATGCACCAATCTGAAGAAGGAGACGATAACTTAGATGGTTGTTTCTAAGACCTTAGTCACACAGTCACAGTAGATACAGAGTGCTATATAGCCTATATAGTTTTATCTTTTTTTTACCGAGCAACCCAAGCAACAGTGTTGGTTCTCCCTATAGAAGACATCAAAGAACCTGACGAATCCGGACCTGAAGAACTGTCATATTCATATTAATTCTTTGTTACTGTTCTCACTTTTCATCCACATTCAAGGGTATAAATGGCGGCATTAAGAAGAGAAAAAAAAAAAAAGTAAAATCATATTTTAAATTGTTCCTCCAAGGGTTAAATTAATACATTTTTTAAATCTTTCTCTATTGCCAGTTATTTTTGCATGTTTTTGAAAGCCACTGAAGAATCTTCAGCATTCATGATAAGGTGACATATGAGAAGACTCAAAGTGCCTCGAGCATTTGACTCAAACCCGATAAAGATGCACAAGACACATAAGTACATTATAATGCAGCTTGTCAATAGTAATGAAATTGTGACATGTTCAAGAACGGCCATGCGCGAGGAGGCCGCATTGTTCCTCTGATTTTAATGCCAATCTCCATAATCAAGATGAAACCACACACTGCCAAAACTGGCATAATACGGGCGCTCGCCGATGAGTGATTGATTGAATATGAAATAATGAGGGTTTTCTGGTGCTCTACTGGTCATCTAAAATTCTGAATACAAATCAAATGGAAATTTTATGCAATGAGATGTATTAATGGGATTCTGGAAGTGTTTTAAGGTCCTAATGTACAGCAATAAGCCGCATAGGTTGTCTCTGGGAGATGAACAGTTGTTGCTGTTGATAGGCCATTTTAGTGCATTACTGTCAAAATAATGCATGTCTGTCTGCATATATTCCAAGGCTCTATTACCCTTAACTTTGGATAATTACAAGAAGACTGTTTTTTGTGTGCATGGATTTTCCTTTTAAACTAATAAATAATGATTATTGAGTGTACCATTAATGTCACTTAAGCGACTGTGAAAAGCTGTAGGTTTTCCAAACATTGGTTTGATTTGTCTGGGTTTTCTTTAGTGTATTTGCAATTAGGTTAAAACAGTTTGTATGTTTTTTAGAAGTTAAATACATGTAGTTATTATAGTTGCATTGTGAATATTATTTATTGGTTTAGGAAAAACTGTTTTTATGATTTGATAATAACAGAAGTTTTTATTCCTTTTTTTTAGCAAATGTGCACAAGGAGCAACCAGTACTATGCCTATTAAGGACAACTGGGGCAGAGAGGTTGTAGATGTCATTCTGCTTGATTTATTTATTTCACTGATGTTAAGCGATATTTACAGATTATGGCCTGCAAAATTGCACATTAGAAGCCCAATTAACATTTTTGTAGCCCAGGGCACTGTGGAGTAGATCGCAGCTGGTACCAGAGAGTACTGTCAGTTTCCCATGTTGCAACTGTGCATCGTGCTTCCCATGCAAGGAAAAATTTAACATGGGTAGAAAGGACAAAAGCCCTCATCACATCATTAGCGTCCCTGTTAATCTGTCTGCGTTCATTTAAATCTCGTTTAAGTACCTGTCCAGCAATTAAACTGAGTTTAAGTGGAATGACGCTGTTGTGATTTTTAAATGGAGCATCATCTTTTAGCCGACATATACCTTTTAGAGGTGTGGCCACCGCTTGGTCTGTAACCTGGGATTAAGATGCAACCTTGGCAACACACAAAGGATTGGCAATAGATGATGCATTGCATTGTAGAGAAGAATAAAAGAATATAAAGAAATGACTGAAATAAAAATGACAAATTGTTACAAGATGTCCTTGCTGAAGAGCTAAACAGCTGTTCTGAATTAGCTAATGTAGTGCTACCATGGGTAGTTTAGAACGAAAAAAGTCCAGGAAGATTTATAATTATTTCAATGTAATGATCCATAGCAAGTCCTGTTTGCTTTATTATTTTTTTTTCTCTTTTAAATCAATGTTAATCTTCTGAATTTTTAATGTAAATAGATGAGCGTGAAAAATGCATCCATGAGTTTGGACACTGCTTCTGTGAAGTAAAGACTGTGTATACTGCAAAGACAGGCAGACAGGTATTGTGATTTCTTAAAAGGTAGAAATTCTGTAAACAGTAAGTTGTTCAGCCTTACAGGTTGTGTGCAGGGTGTGATTTCTGAAAAGAATAGCAGGGATATTATATGATAATTATGAACTATTATTGAAAAATTAGGAATATTATTAACTAACCGCAGCTTTTACAAGACTACTATAGCATATTTTTAATTAAATTAATATGCTTAATATTTCCAATCAGAAGTCTGCAGGGGAGCTAATCAAACATAAGAATACAAAAGGTTTAATGGACACGGTTTAACTCTTTCTTCTACTCAGTGCTATTTGACTAACTGTGTCGTGCCTTCAATATTTAATATGAAAATGAGCTCAAAATATTTTTCCTCTACTCTTTTGTGAATCTGGTTTAGATATAAAACAAAGTCTGTCTACAAGCCTGAGTCATGCTGCTTCACTTGACTGCGACATTTGTCAAGGAACATTTAAGGGGAAAGACAGTCTCTTGTTTGTTCATGTGACAGACGTTAGTGAACGTTCACTGGTATAGACTTAACAATCTAATCCGAATAATTAATTTGAGCCATACATCATTCCCAATCATGCATGCGCCTGTTAGTTCATATGAGAGCTCTAAATGTGCTCGAGCATTGTAGTATACAATAATTACAAGTACAATTTGCTCATCCTTTCTCTGTACATATATTATGCTCTGCAAGTGAAAAACTTTTCCTGTACAAATACTGGATTTAAAACTGTCTCGCAATTTCTGCTCAAATGATTTCCTATCCTCTTCTTGGTTGTAGATGTAGTGCACTTACTTGACCAAAATAATATTTCAAAGTGGATTTGCTCTTTATGATACTGACGTAGGCTGACTCTTAAATACTCTTTAATGCATGTTTTATGTGGATGACGATTATGGCAATTCCATTTCTGAGGCAGTTGTGTGCTAGTGATCTCAAAGGATGTGTACTTCTTCCCATCTTTTCAGACTTGACCTCAGCATGACACTTAAGTACAGATGAACATTTAAAATATTTGACTGTTTTCGGTGTGGGTTTTTTTCACCACTACAGATGAGCTATGTAGATTCAGAGCAGGGTGAATATTTTTATTTTACATTTATAATGACATATAGCAGTTACTTGAGTTTTAATTTGACTTATATGGCCTCACATGACCCATTTCCCTGAAGTGGGTAAATGGTTAAGAAAATGGAAGAATGGATGGATGTCACAGGATGACTTGTAAAGACAAACAATCCTAACAACAGGGTTTGAAGACTGGCTTTTAAGACAAATTTAAAGTCATTTTTATTTTAAAATGCCAGGACTGGAAAAAAAAATCAAGTGCATTGTATTTGTATCATGAAACCAAATTTAATATTTGACCCTTGGAGAACTGTGGAAACGATATCACGTTAGAAACACAATGAAGTAAAAGTCACTTTCTCTAGCTCAGCCCCCAGAGCCTGTCCTTAGTGGTGTGTCCAATATTGAGTGTGTCAAGGCGGCATGCTTTGGGATAAGACAAGCTTGAATAACACGGCTGCACACCTATAAGCCAGGCATAAAGTGGTATTTGGCAGGGTTCTGGTATTTGGCAGGTGGGGGAACCCAAGATCTGGTGTAGCGGTGGAGCGTGAGGTGATGAATCACTTAAAATGAAGTCGCATAAAAACCAGTATGAGCTCCAGTAGATTTTTCTTTGTGTACAAGCTGTGATCAGCTGACCTGTAATGCTGCTGCTCTAATGTTCGCTGCTCTTTGTGAATTTAGCCAATTGAATTCAAGCTGATATTACAGCAGCTGGTCTACAATCCCTTGATAGTATAAAAGCTAGATTTACTTTTCTACAATCACCTTGAATATACATTGATATCCACTACTCCTGATATACCCTAACAGCACCAACTTTTTGTAAACTTTAGGACAGTATTGCAAACTCACCAGTTTTACCTGTATTAAATTGAACCCTTTGAACAACACAAAATTATTACACTTCAGTTTATTTTGCAAGATGTTTCACTACTTGGAAAGAAGCTTAAGCAGTCATTACTCTTAAATATAATCTCTCATCTTCCTTGTCTGTCCTGTCTTTCTTTCAATCATTTTACATATAATTGAAAGAACATTTTTTTCTTCTCCTGAAAACAGCCACAGTAGATTTAGCGACCAACACACACACAAAAAAATACTTTGTCTTTGTTGATACTTTAGATACTTGAATAGTTGTATTTGAAATTGTTTTCCATTTTATTAACAATTTCAGGCAAGTTGTTTATCTTAAATTTTTTTCATTAGCTAGCTAGCTAGCTAGCGAGATGCTAGACGCAATGCTAACTAGCTAGCACTCCAGCCTCAGCTTTACATTTGTTCAAAAGGATTTGAATGGAAAAAAGGGATGTGTTGAGGATGTAAGAGGGTCCAGGATGTCATTTACTTTTCGCTGACCAAGTATCTCCATGTAGTGAGCTAGAAGCAGAGCCAGTCTGTAGCACATGAAAAATTAGCTGATTTTAAAGTATTAATCTGCCTGTTGGATTTAATTATTCCTTTTTTGAAAGTGCTGAAACATCATTCTGGTTCACTTTAACCTATGCCTATAAGTGTATCTTCAATGCATTTAGGGCTGATTGAATGAATATAAAACTGCTATAACTTTAATTATGTCGCACATTTAGGTTTGGCTACTACTAGAGTCTTAAACTTCTCTCATTTAAGCAAAAACTTAAAGCTCTTTAACAAGTTTTGATTGAAAAAAATCTGAAATCAAAAATGAGTTATAATGGTAAAAAGATTAACAAGATAGATGCTGCATTAAGCCAAGTATGATTGTGTCCTGTCAAGATAGCACTCGAACGTCCTGCTGAGAAGCAAATGATTTCTGATGGCTATCCGGGCTTTTTCCTCTCTTTAAAGCCCAGATCAAATAGGCTCACTCTTGTCAGCGCCTAAGCGAAAGAGCTTCCCATATGAAATAACGATTGATTGACAGGCAGACATAAGCTGGCTTTTTAATTTCCATGCCTCACTTCAAATTAAACCTCTACCTGGGATAAAAGCATAGGCTATCCTACATCAAGAACTCCCAAATGATAGGAAATGGAAATTCTGATTAGCAAAGGACTCAGGATTTTCACTCTGCTTGCTTTCCCAATAGTGCTGATGTTTGACATTTTTTTCCAGGCAGATAAAATAGTGATGACAATTGTCTTTTTAGGGATTTTGTGAGCATTAGTTGAACTGATAAAACACATATGGATTTGAGTGAGGTATTCTATTTGGCGAAGCTGCGATCCTACAATTATGTATCAAAGTATTTCAAGCAAAACTAACAAACAAAAAATGCATGCAATTTTCTAAAATTGCTCAGGTTGTTGTAAGTCCTTCTTTATTTTGATTTCAAAGCGCACAAAATTGTACAAAAACCCCCATTTGCATCGCTCTGGTGCAGTGAAGAATAAATTCACATATCACCGCTAAACACACATTGCCTTAATATAAACAGCTCTTTGTTGTGTGGGCTTCTGTATGTGTGACAAGACTGAGTAGTCACCAGAGAGTAATAGTAAATGTGCTGCTACTTTTATTGTGTGTTTTTTATGAGACAACATACATTAAACCCGCTGTAGCTGCAGTAAATAAAGTGTGTTGTAAAACTGTGTTCGTGAAAAAGCTTGTAAACATAAACAGCTGCAATGAGGTCAACATCAAAGTAATTGTAATGCTGTATGAGCAATGAAATACAGCTTAATGCTTCAGGACAAAATAGCATTGCACCTGCTGCTGTACAGTACCACTTAAAGATGTGTGGTGGCAGTACAACAGAGGAATTACACAGAACCTTAGCAGGCCTTTGGTATTCAGTTCATTACTTAAATCCCTGTTTTCATGATTTAATAGTTACGCAAACATTTACTGTTGAAAGTGGCCCACAAGTTGTGCCTGATGCTTCATATTACTGCAAAGATCACTCACAAAGCAGCACAGAAGAGTGGAGCAAGCAATGAATCATTGTTTCCTTAAACAGTTGAACACTAAAGAAAAGCCAGACAAAATATTAATGTCATTGCTTGTCCCTCCAAAAACAGCCCAGTAATGGCACGATCAGGAGCGACCACTTTCCAATGTTTCCAGTGTTTATCTTAACTTCACTCTATGTAAGTATCTCTCAAAACCTTGTCAGAAAAATGTATTGAACAGTTTTTGACCTCTCAGCTATGAGGGCAAAGCAGCAGCCACACACAGGGATGTGACCTGGTTAGTCTTGGTGATGCTGGCAACTTATCTGCTTTTAACCTGTGGCGATAACTTACAGAGGTTTACTCATTTACAAATGCGCTACAAGTGAGTATTTATCATTAATAAACAACAGCAATTCAAGCAATGGCAACAGTTTGACACATTTAAGTACAATTTATTGGAAAATATATTTTTAATAGATACAATCTCAACAGAAAATTAAAATGTTGGACATTTCTACTTGCTGCGACAGATGCTTGTTTTTATTTTGCCGATCAAGTCTACAGTGGAGAGTTTCCACATATATTCGGTGTCATCGTAAGAAGTAGTGGCCAAAGCAAAAAAATGTAAATAAAAAGTAAATTTGCATTTTTTTGTACAGTGTACAGCATGATCAAACTGCAGGTGACCCTGCATTTCCATTTGTCCTCATAGTGTAAAGTTGATCATATAGATAAAGATGTACAATTTAAAAAAAAAAAAGTAACATATCTGTGTGGCTATTAAGACGTCTGTCTCACTATTATGTCTTTTTTTAAAATATATATCAATTTCCCCTCCTTAAATGGCTCGAACGCATCACTTTAACTGGCTGTATTTTTGGTGTTGATTTATGCGCAACAACACGAGGAGAGAAACTTATCGGAAGAGGCTTTATTTACCAAGCTGTTACCCGACAGTCTGCCCTCTGCAAAGTAGCAGATACTGTAATGTTCAGCTGATGCTAATTGAAGTTTATTGATTAATGTTTTAAAGCTAGATTCCACTTAGCCGTTTGGAAATTTGCCTCAGAAAAAGTTACACATTTGCAGTAAGATCAAGAAATTTAAGCATCTGATTTCCTGCAACTTCCTTAAATTTATTTACAGAGACAGAAACGACAGCCAACTTTGAGGTTCTTTTTACTGATCACGTTTCATTATGTTTGGCAAAGGGGCCTGCGCCATTACCAAGAGTAATATCATAAGTTATAAATGAAGCAAACGGCAAATGGCATAACACATCAACACTCAAGGCTTCACTGCTCATTTAAAGCTGTTTGAGTGTCACTGCACACTACATAGGTCCAGACAGCATTAGACGGAGAGCAAAATGAGCTTGACGTGCACTTCTCTTCCTTCAGCATGACTTCATTTTATACTGTGACTCCAGCTTCGCTGCAACCCAGCTCGTGTCAAGCTGTTACAGACCAACTCCGCACACATCCTTGCCCGGATAATCAGTGGAAAAGTTGACTCGGCCCCATCATCAGATGTTTTGTTTCTTTCAAGCATGTTTTAAGGATTAGCACATAAAAGCAAGTGAAGGCCGTGGTCTGTCACGATCACTGTGGGGGGATTTGTGGATCATTATACGAGCTGCTTGCTAACATGAGGTTTCAGGGAAAAAGCTGAGCCCCCCTACCAGGGAACTTCATCAGGGGGCTGAAAAAGTTTTGTCATCTGATGTTTAACATTTTATCGTTAGCAGCCGTCTTTTATCATTAACAGTGTGACTCTTTGATTCACCCCATTTTGCCTGCCTTGTTTAACTCTTTAGCCTCCCTGCATTGGGGCACACTACTTAACAGTCCCACTTAACTGTTAAGTGGGACAGTTATTTAAACTTATTTAAAGTGAAAATGCAGCAAAAAGGGGGACAGAACAGCAATGTCGTTTGTTTTTTTTTAAATTCTTTGCAAATTTTTTTTATTTCTATATAAAATTGCCCATGAGCCTGCTGATGTCTATAATAGGAATGTTTGGAAAATATTCGGTTTCTAGTCCAAATCTGTACCCACATTAAAATAGACAGTGCATGTGATGCTACAGCATCTCTGCAGGGTTAAGGTTAGGACTCTTCAATTCCAAAAGATGAATTTTCTTCTTTTTCAGCCATCCATTTGTTGAATTAGTGAGTTTTGGGTCATCATCTCTCTGCCTCACCCAGCCCTTCCTATGCTTCAAGTCACGAACTGCAGCCCTGACATCATCCTCTAAAATTCCTTGATACAAGTTTGAATTCATTTTTCATTGCCATGTGTCCTGGAGACCAGATCATGACACTCCCTCCTGCACGCTTCACAGTTTAGATGAGGTTTCAGTGTTGGTACGAGGTGCCTTTTATTCCTAGAAACGTAATGTTCTGGATTTCTGCCAGAGTTCAAATTTTGTGTCATTTATCTGTAAAACATATCTCAAAACATGGATAACACATTTCATTAGTCGCAGATATTTTTGCATGGCCATGCTTTTTCCTATATTTGAAGAAGTTTTACTTCCTGTGGACTGATAAATTCCCAGGTCTTTTGCAGTATATCTGATACCTCAAAAGCTGTGTGACCTTTTCTTTCAAATGTGTACCTCAAGCAGCTCACTTTAGTTACTTGTGTCTAGCCTGAAAAGATAGGTTTGTGTTTAGAAACACTACTATTATGAAAGCAATGTTTTATTTGGGTAATCTACAATATTTCTGCTCCGCAGTGAGGCTGGGTTTTAGGTTGTAATAACATAACTTTAATTACGTCACATATTTTTCATCATAGAGACACAGAAGCATGGAACCACATTCAGAAACATACCTAGTATCTCTGCACTCCTATTAGATATCCTTCGGCACGTCCTACAAGTTGCTAGGGATCAAAGTGCAGAAAGAAATTAGTCCGGGCAGTTTAAAGAAGTATGTTTAAGCAGTATGTACAAAGAGATCTACATTTAACTCCCAGTGATCTAATTAATATGCCATGTAAGCCACTCGGATGTTATTACAGAGAGAAAGCGTCACGAAGGCCATAGCTCATTCACACTTCTGTAAGGTGTAAGAATTGAACTTCAGGTGAGCTTTTAATTTGGAAACTAATGTTATCTTCTTTTGACTAGCAGTTCAACATTTTCACAGTGGATTATGTTGGCTCACTGCCCATAGGGCTAACTCCTTAGTTCCCTTCACATCTTAAGTGCTTTTATCTACATAGTTTTTTTTTAGAGTGAAGACGCAGTGGTTGCATTAATTAAGGTGATTATGCACGTGATTTTATTCATGACCACAGCAGGGTCCGCAAATTTAAATTTTGACTGCTGCACATCTTAAACTTTTAACTGAAAATGAGTCATTAAAAAAATCAGAAGAGAAAACCAGTTGCTTTTTCTTTCTCAGGAATTATGATCTGAAGCAGACATTCCTTTTGCTGGCTGGCAAGGAGTCACCTGTAAAGCTTGCCAATCACTGTGACTGACAGTTCTCAAGTTGAAGAGTCTAATTTCTGTATGTTTTTGATTGGTTTGTCAGCTTTTATCTGGGGACCCTATTTGGTATTTTTTTTTCCACAATGAAAGGACATGTCTGTCAAGATGACTGACAGGCCTCAGGCCCTGTGTGGAAAAGCAGTCATTCCCAGAAGCTCACTCCGCAACTTTCCACTAGAATAGAGTGAAAATCAAACCCAACCGTATGTCAAATGATGCACAGTTGTTTGCCAAAAGGGGCTGTATGTGAATTTAGGAAAATATTTCCATAAAGTGTGTGCTCTGAGTAAATCGGAAGGAACAACAGTTGCATTTTGTTTTTGCTTATACTGTGTTAACATATAGCATCCCGGTATTTTGTAGTTTTTATATTTTTTTTTAAAGAAGAATTTTTCTGCAGCAACAAAGCAGAGCAACATGTAACATGTAAAAGCTTAGAGAATGAGTCACATACCTCTTATTCCTTGATCATCTTCTTTGGGGACCCATAACAGTGTTACATTAATTAAATAATATTTCAGGACAATGTTAAAATCATTTAATCATCTTTAAATTCATTACTCCATAGCACCATATGAGAAAATGTGTCCTGCTTAATACAAGAAGAGACACCTGCGAATGTGCAGCACATAATATCGGTAGGATTTCCCTCACTGTGTATCCAATATTGAAGATGGGGAAAAAATTAATGTGGCAGCACATCGTTTAGCTTCCTACTTGGTCAATATGAATTACATTGTCGATGGATTTCCCCACCGTTTTGACTTTTCAGAAAAAGAGTAAATGAGAGATCTAATTAACTGCATTGACATGTTAATAATATTGAATTAATTAATGAATTAACACACACACACGTACACACACTCGCTGACACCAAAGTGCAATAAACAAATATATAATGCCTGCTTTATTGCCTTTCTTGGTTAATGTTACCTCAGTTATAAAGATGTGATGGTTCATTATGTTGAAAGAATCACAGCATTGTGATGTAGTTGTTACCGAGGGCAACATATTGTGATATTGCAGCATCACCAGTTAACTCTGTGATTTCTACACCGATTTATTATTCCTGCTAACGTTTTGGCGGTAAACAAAAACATTTGGATCTCCCACAGTTTCCTGTTTCACTCCCTTAAGCCTGTTCCCTGTTCCACCAAGCTCAGCAAAGCTGTTCATTAGTGATCTAGTAGTATCATTAACATAGTGACACTATTGGACCTTGCTGTTAACATAAAGCGTCCAAGGTGAAATGGTACACAGTGTTCGATTTCAATTAATACGTTGCTCAACTTGAATTGGGAATGCAATTGGAGCGTGCATTAGCGGATGAATTTACTTGGACACCTTGAGACAGATGAGGTTGTCAATGCATTGAATTCCATTGTGTTCTTGGCAAATGTGGCTCTTTGCAGCTCTGCCAGCTGCCATTATTTGTGTAACTTTTGAACTAAGGCTAATATTCTTGCACACGCTGGATCTAAATAGTTAGTTTTACCTTGTTAAGATTAGTCCACGTGTGATTAATTATTATGGTTGTTATAAGCCCTGTGGTCACATTTACAAGGGATAGGGAAGGATTTGTCTTTGCGATTGCAGGAAATGCTATGACTACACCCGATTTTATGAAAAATAAAAGATGCTCCAAAGTTTAAATTATTGTCTGTTGTCAGTAAATAAAAATAAAAAAACAAACATTTTTTTCAGAGCATACTGACAGAGAGTTAAACAAAGTTTTAAAATGCTGCAGTGATGTTAGTTTAGTCTGCACCATGGTTGTTATAGTTAACTAAAACTAAACTAACAACTAAAACTAGATATTAAAAAAAAATCCCGCCAACTAAAGTAAAAATGAAAACTAAAAACTTATTAGATTTAGTATTTGTTAGACTGGTAAAATCTTCATTACAACTGTTTTGATGAGGCATTGATGAGCATATTTATTGAGAATGTCTACAGGACTGTGAGTAAACTGCTTTTAAAACGTTCTGTTTTTTGTTTTTTTGTTTTTTTTGCCATAGCTGTACTAATTTTACTTATTCTTTCATATGCCCTCCATACAATATTAATAAAAAAGGACTAAAACTAACAGTGAAAGTAGTAAAAAATTAAACTAAAACTAAATGTTTTCAAATGATAAATGCTAAAGTGAAACAAAAAATTATACGGAAAGGTATTAGAAAATACAAAACTACAATAAAATGTTCTTTAAATTAATTAAAAACATATTTTTATATAACTTCAAGATGAAGTAATGTAGTGTAAGCAATATAATTATGTTGAGTTTTTTGGGGGTTTTTTTTGCTTTTCTATACGTACACATTACATCATTAATGATAAATCTCGCTTTCGAAGTTTATAATCTACCTGTTTTAAATCCTTGGTCCAGTCTGCTGTCAAATCCAAAGTCTGGAGAATTATTGCTCTTATTTGTGATTCAAACCTGCTCACTAATCGTGTTTAGCGTGCTGACTTTAACCTTTAATCCATTAATTACACCGAATCAGATTATCTCACTTTTATAGTTTTTTGGTTTCAGTTGGTAACATCATAGCAGTCAGTGTGTGCAGTTCACATGCTCTGTATGAGTGAATTTAGCACGTTCAAAGAAATCTGCCATCTTCGTGCGACTTTGCCACAACACGTGCATGTGTGTGTTCCTTAAGCAGCAGGGGAGGATGTTCTTCCATCTGACCCGCAGCTCCATGGGGCTTTATCTCTGCCGGTGTTCCACATTATTGATAGCTGCAGTGATATTGACAGGCGTTGTGGTGGTAGGAAAGGGAAAATAGGAGTTTGATATGACATATTGTGCCTCTCAGCAGGTCCCATAAATAACTTTGACACATTTTTGTATGCATGGGAAGGCCTCTGATTCAGCCTCCCATAAAAAATAAACTTCTATTATGGAATGTATTTGTCAAGTGGTGCAGTGATGGATGGACTAGTGTTTAGCCCTTGGCAGGTGGATGGGACCCACTACAGCAAGCAACAGCAGAGGTTTGTGGGGAGGATTTGCTGAGGAACTGGTGGTGGGAGGTGGATGGGTGTTGGTGTAATTATTCAACATGAAAGGGGATCATTTCAGCACCTGCTTTCTCTTTCCCATCAGGTTTTATTGTGACAGGATCTTGTCCTCTTGTACAGTGAGAGGCGAGCGAGAGCAGAAATAGAACTAAGACGACATGTGCAAGATAGTCTTTGGCCCGGAAGAAGTCAGTCTGCGTTATTCATAATTGAAATCTGTGTTTTTGGACACCGAGTAAGGACTACATAAAGGTCACAGAAATAATTTGAGGTCACGGGACAACTGATAGGAGATGGTAATCATTCACAGTTATTGCAAAAGCCCTAATCGCAATAATACAGTTATATAACATGATTACTCGTTAACTTCGGAGACATCATGTATTCGTTGGATGTATGTGAATTACTGAACTCTTCAATATGGTGAGAAATAAAGGGTCAAGCCACAGAACGGGTTTGTTTCACTATGAATTCACCATTTTACAAGGATAAGCAACAGCCCCAAACACGGAAGGTCTGTGGGTGCAGACAGGGGTGGCAAGAGGTGTTGTAGATGGCAGTGAAGTGAAGTGCCTCGGATAAACCATCATGAAAGCCATGGGGAGAACGACGGAGGGCAAACTCCCTGTAGGTACATCTAAAGAAGCCTTTTTAGAACTTTTACTTCCTCTAACTGGATCTTTTTGACCACAGGCTCTCTTTTAATTATTGACATGAATATGGAGTGAGTTTGAGCTCGAAAGGGATGAAAATCCACTGCAGTAAAGAAAACAGGAGCATTATGAAAAAATACTAAACTAAATTATATATATATATACAGTGGGGCAAAAAAGTATTTAGTCAGCCACCGATTGTGCAAGTTCCCCCACCTAAAATGATGACAGAGGTCAGTAATTTGCACCAGAGGTACA
>NW_024582386.1:1027177-1106771 GCF_018398535.1 Haplochromis burtoni
AGTGTCTTGCCCAAGGACACAACGACCAGGACAGAGAGCCCGGCGACCTTCCGGTTACAGATGCGATTCCCAACCCCCTGAGCCACGGTCGCCCCCATATTAATAAATGACTAATAAATCATATTAATCTAATGACTAATGTTTAATACTAGATACCGCTTTGTTTTTAAGATACACGAAGCAGAAAAGTTATGACCCAATGTTGTTAATAAATAAAAATGTCACCTACCTACCAAAAATGTTACTCCCAAAATAAAAGCATGTTTTCTTTTTTTCCTAATTTCACAATGTTAAATTATTATATCAAACTCCCCATATTTTTTGCGTATTACTGCAATTAAACTATGCAAATGCATATTATGCGAATCTGCTCGTGTTTTTGCTGCACATTGTAGCAATGTGTTTTTGTTGTCTTCAACAAGACAGTGAAAGGAGAACAACATCCCACATGCCCCCTTAAGCGTTGTTGCTTAGCGTCATTGATTCATTTTTCTGCCTCAGGGCCCCACTGGGCATGTTGGATTTCATTTCATGTCTTCATCTTCCATGGTCGTAAAGACGTCTTGACACAAATGGAAAAAACAGACACGCAGGCACATACACACAAAAATGGGTGTAGCAAATAGGAATCTAATCTCACCAACTAAGAGTTTATTCAAGGCTCCACAGCCGAGCATTCGTGTAGGGTAGCTCTGCTATTCCTGCTGAAAGTATTTATGCATTAACACCTCTAAATAAGGGGGAGTAACCCTTTTTTGATTGCCATCCATCCATCCGCTTGTGCAATTCAGGGTTTGCGGGCGCTGGAGCCCATCTCAGCTATCATAGGGCGAGACTGTCGAGGGACAGATTGTTGATATATCACATGGCTAACAGAAAGAGACAGACGACCATTCACATCTATGGCCATAAATCACCAATTTTAACCTAATCTTTGAACTGCTGGAGGAAACAGGAGTACTCTGAAAGCACACCCACATGGGGAGGACATGCAAACTCCATACAGAGAAGCCCCAGCTGGACTGGTGCTTTCAAACCCAGGACATTCTTGCTGGGAGGCCACAGTGCTAACCACCTATGATTGCATAGTACCCTAAAATAGCATCAGGATGCTACTGATTATACAAAACATTAGCAAGGTTATTCTTGCTAATTGCTTTCTCTGTTTTCCAGAAACAATAAAAGAAATAAGATGAGTAATTTGCATATTTTAAGGTGATTTTATTGCTTCAAAGGTGCACAGAGTCAATTGTAGTTGATAAGGTATGTGGGGATGTGGGAGAGTAGCTTACGACAAGCTTGTGAAAATGAGAGCCTTAATGTCTAGTCTAGCGCTACAATAATAGACTGTTTTATTGTCTCTGTATTGATGACATTTGACTTCAGTGCCTACAGCATTACCCGCGTACATCAGGGCAAACTGTCTTTTGAAAGCCTTTATTAAGCAAAGGACTCGTTGCTGCTACCTCCACTTACATGCTGAATCAGATCATAAAAAAATCAAAAAGGAAAAAAAAATCAGGTAAATCTGTGCAGTGGGACTCCTTTTTAAGCAGTCGCCTGTGAACTCGCTGAACCAGAAAGCATGTGATGGAGAACACTTAGACCCTCTCATCCATTTCACATTTGTTCCAATCAATTATTGAAGTAGACAGCCAATTACAAATGAGAGGATTTGAGTGCCCGGCTTTCGTTTCTCCAAAGGCTTGCATTAAATGTCTCCTCGTGGTGAATAATTAGTGCGATTAATTTACTGTTGGGCGCAAGAGGTGTTTTCATCTGTCCGTCGGCAAACGACCGTCCCTTATATGATTTAAAGTATTAAGATGAGCAAAGGAGGGGGCGGTGTGCTCGTCAGCGTGCTATAACAGGTTGAGATGAAGTTTTAATTGTGTTTTGATCCATGTGATTACATATAGCATTCTAGTTTTTAATCTGCAATTACTCCCTTCTTTGTCCCTCTAATTGGGATGGTTGAGTACCATTGCATGCAAATGAGGGCAGTTATAAAGGAGCTGAGTGTTAAAAAAAATGCATCAAACATCTGATGTTCTCAGACCCTGGCAAAAAAATCAAAGACTTTTTATTATTTTTATTTATTTATTTATTTACCATCTTCCGGTTTGCGATTGATTAAACTTACAGTTTGTTTAATTTGATGGCCAGATTGACAGCAAAGTAATTTATCTGTCTGCACTGAGTGACAGGCCATAATGGACTGACATTTCATGGTGATGCTCCGACTCTGGATAATTTCCAGTTTGCAACTCATCAAGAACACCCACACTATAATGAAAGCTTGAAAAAGGATGTGATGAAACACTAGATTTATTCGCAGTCACAATGAAGCTTAAGAAAGACGCGTCAGCTTTTTAACGTGCCTGGATTTGCATCCCCCCTGGAAAGCCCCCTCTCTTCATTTCTAAAAGTGGAGCGAGCTCTCTATAAAAACGCTTTGTCCTTGCTCTCAATTACAGTCTGAATTAAAAGAAACAAGTAGAGGACAGAAACTGCAAACTCCTGGGTTAGTGAGCCTCCCACAGGATCGAGGAAAGCACAGGTGCACAAGGTCAGCACCCATTTTCTCTGGAGACTCCCTTAAGGCCAAAAGTGCCTATGATGGAATAGAGTGGCAACAGAACAGACAGGACAACTGCTGTAGGCCCGCGGCACTCAATCATTCTCCCAGTCCAACAATAGAGCTCCATATCACGAGCTCCCAACAGACTGCGAGCCACAATACGTCCACCTGGTAACTTTGGGTTTTAGATTCACTTCTACTCCTTCTGTATGTCTCCAGAGATTGAAGTTGTGTACCCACTCAATGCTTAGTGTAAACAACCTCACTATTTTAGTTGTATCATCAGCAAGTCATAGGATTTAAAAATAAGATGCCTTAAAGCTACATTCCTCACTATATCCCCATCAAAAATCTGTAAAACTCAGTGAAGCTCGAATATGATCTCATTGGGATACAACACACAACATAAACTTCATCCCAATGTAATTGTGTACTTATGCTAATCAACATTAAAACCACCTGCCCAATATTGTGCAGGTTGCCCTTGTGCTGCCAAAGCAGCTCACCCTTCAGGCTTGGAAAGAGCAGGCGAACTTTTGGGCTCTCCGGTGATGGTTGGCACCAGACTCCTTTGGATCCTGTGGGTAAAGGCTCTCCTGTGTTTTGCTTATTATAGGGAGAGAATGTGTGTTCGCTCAGTGAGACACAAGATACAGAGTTTAGCTTAGCCATTTACCTCAAAAGCGTTTAAACAAAGGGTGTAATCCTGCAGATTTAAACTCACTGTATCTAAAGCAGCTTGTGGGACTTTATTAAATCAATGGCCCTTAAAAATAATTTATGTATAAATGGTACAATTTGTTTTCCCACCCTTAGGTTGTACCTGGATTTATCACAAAAGTTCGATAAGCCTGCATCCGTTATAAAAGTCAGAACACAGAGCTGATAACTAATAGGAATTTATCTTTTTAAATAATTAGATAAACCTCCTAAATCCTTATTTTTCATTTTAATCCTTTATGATGAGATTTGCTGAATAATAGGAATTCAAAGTGTTTACTCACTGTGAATGCAAACGCCGTAGACGTTACCATTTAGTTACCCTCATGTTTATGCTCACAGGTTAAAGGGATGTGATGTGTGCAGCATATGCAAGGCTTTGCATGCAGATGTGACACCATATGTCTTTATTTGACAGAGGGTTGACGCTCTGTCAGAACCATATCATGCTAATTTGAAAATCTGGTCCCTACATATGCACATAAGCCACGAGCAGAATCAGACATCTCTTTGTATTGTGTGTGTGTGTGTGTGTGTGTGTAGTAAGATCTATTGTTTGACCCGCACCGCTATCAAGAGAAACAGGCACACACTCTACATCGACCCTCGACTACTTGTTTTATTCACATCCCTGAATCCACCCCACTAGTATTCCATCATTTTGATTAAAAGACTGATTCTGTACTAAAACTATGTAGAAGTTGGGAGCTCTAGCAGCCAGTGACATTTGAGGATTCATATATTTTCATAAACTTTTAACAATGTCAGTGGGACATGTCTTCAATCTTAGCCTCACAATGGCAAAGGCACTCAATCTTTCTTTAGGTCTCGACAGAACATTTGAATACGAGTGCAGGGTTATTAATGTAACAGTTCACAAGGAAGGCATCGGAAGAGTTTTTCATAGGTGCGACTTGAAAGACTTCCACACCTGCCAACACTTGGCTTTCAAAATCTGTTTTTTTTTTTTAAAGAATTAATAACTTATTTGTTAATCTAGTTACTGGGGGGCGGGATGGGATGTGAGGTGCTTTTTCCCAGTCTAATTAGTGTATATTCATCACAATGCTGATGTGTGAAATAAGTTTGATGACAGTGAAGTTATTTTCTTAACTAACTTTTTATAATAACCAACATGAAAGCAGTAAAGTGTGAAATGATTTTAGTGACACTGCTTTGTGTTTTTACTAGGTTAGTTTTTACATTCTTGCACTCTGTAGATGGTGCATGCACATTTGTTCTCCAGCACCTCTTTCCAATCACAGACCATTTGAAACAACTATCATGTCCACCAAAGACAACGACTCTCCATTATTCACAACTGAAGAGTTTGCGATCTGTTATTTATTCTTGTGTGTTTTTAAGGTTTTGCTCTTTATAGTGTCTTTGCAGAAAGGAGAGCTGAAGTTAGATCAGCTAATTCAGCATCGAACTAGTGTGTCTGCGCAGAGATTAGCTGCCCACACCGCTTCGGTTTGGCAACTTACATGATATAAACGAGCATACAGCTTAATCATCGTCATTTACAGTGCTGCATGGCCAAAATTCAATCAGTATTGAGATCCCAATTTTTTGTCACGATTATTTTTTTCATTGTACTGATAAAATGTTGTCGGTCCACTTTTACGTATACGTAACACTGCATTCACATCTAGGTTGTGTACCATTCCCACTAATGCACAAATATTTGTAGAAAAATAAAATAGGTGCTCCTTAATAAATTAATTTAGGAAAATCTGAAAAGATTTTTAATTGAAAAGTTGCACCAAAATGTGACACAAAATTTAATTCACAGGGACTGCTTTCACCTTTGCAATGTGCTTCATTTCTGTTAATTAAAATTCACTTGCAGAAAAATATGTTTTTTCAGCTAAATATAAAGTCTTTCACATTATTCATTGTACCTGCATGACGGATGTGATGAAAACTTTAGCCAAGTACTGAATCACCCCCTACCTTTCCCCTGCAATGTCTTGTGTACAGCTCAGGTTTTGTCACTTTAGATAAAAAGGGTAGACCAGATCTTTTGTCCAGTGTGTTTCTTCAGGCCTTCATTACTCAGTGTGTTTATTTTATATTTATCTTTGGCCAAGTGGAATACAATTGTGTTGGCGACTTCAGTGCGTCTTTGTGAACTGCATGCATACAGTGAGCAGCTGTACAGGCTTGTTTTTATGGACATCTAAGTTGTTGTTGGATGATTCAGCTTAGCAACCACTGCACTGTTTTTCCTGGCCTTCATGCAATCATTGTATTGCAGTTTGTGATGTGTTTTCAGATGTCTGTATAAGTGCATGTGATTCCTTCTTAGTGAACATGTATTAAATCCAAAGTCTAAACAGCGAATGATGAGCCACTTCAAGAGCCAAGTTTTTTACTTTCTGCCATGGCAGACCTTTAATATTTTGTTGTATATCTGTCTTTTAATGTAAGATTACTCATCCAGACTAGTCCAGGAAACTTCAAGCTGCGCAATCCAAAACCCACCCTGAGAGTTTACATCTACTTTAAGTACAACTGAAAATTTGATGCTCTATTTTTTTGTTTTGTTTTAACTTTTGGCATCCTTTATTCAGACAAAGTGAATGTTTCCCCAACTATTTAATGGTTTTAAAATATGTCCGCTGCCTGTGGTGTAAAACAACGTATTCAGAAACATTCAAATTCTTGAGCGCTTATGTCTTGATGCATGCTCAATTGTCCAGGTAAGTAAATCCTAAGAGGTTGATTCTGTTCATCTGGTCACAGCATTTTCAATGGGAGAAATGTTTCGTCACTCATCCAAGTCACTTCTACAGCCTCAGCGGACTGCAGGTTTCCCCAACCTTATAAACAATACAGTTGCACAATAACTGAAACCAGCCCACTGAATGAACAATAGCTGTGAGGGGACTTGGATGAGTGACAAAACATTTCTCCCATTGAAAACGCTACGTCCGGATGAACAGATTCAACTTTTTGAGGTATTGAGAGCTTAGTTAGCAGTTGGCAGAGCTAGCTAGTGCTAGCTACAGATATAAACATTACTTTGAAAGCAACTGCTGCCTTTTGAGGCAAGATTGTAGACAAAAGCAATAACAAGAAATTAATCTCATGAAAATATTTAAGTTTGTAGTAGAAACTATTCAATTAGAGTAGAAAAGGTTCTATATAAGTATCACATTTAACAATTGTCAGGGCAAATTTAGATTTCTGTGCTTTGAAGTCAGTCGTAGTAGTAAAGTCTATGCTCGATTGCTAGAAATTGCGGGAGAGGTTGACAATCAAGTTTAATCTAAATGGTGGTATTGATTGTTGAAAGTTTAAATCAGAAAGGCAGAAAAAAAGCAGATGCACCATTTTTTCACATCACATCTCACAAGTACAACTGCTCAACTATTGTGCTCTACTTTGTTTTGCTGGAAATATTTGTGTTTTTCCCCATTTTCTTTTTTTGTTTCCACCTGGACAGTCACATCTTCCTACCTTTACCCCCCTTCCCTCTCTTTATCCTTGTGTATCACAGCGTTCTTGTCATAAGAATGAATTGAATTTGTCCCCTTCACTACAAACAACAATAGACAGAGTAGGGACCTTCAGGAAAACAAATCACCACCTCCTCTTCCCGTTGGGGATTGAATGTTTGTGAGTCTACTGTCTATGCACGTGCGCATGTGTATTGCTGATGAGGCTGAAGGGGCAGGTGAGGAACAGACCTATGCCAAAGAGGTACCCAGGGTCATTTATTAACATGTCATCCTCACAGTGTCTGTTGAACCAGCAAGAGATCGAGACAAATGATGTTAATAATAATAAGTAGCCCTGTGGTGAAACTAGGAGGTCTGCACTGCTGTCCACGTAGGGCACCTGATGCTTATTATTAAAATTAAAAGGTGATAAGTTAGCGTCTGTACTGCTCTATCTAGAAATGCAAAAGGCATCAAAAGCTTAACAATGGGACTCGGGTTCCTACATAAGATGAATGCTCTTTTTTTTTTTTTTAATGTTTCTACTTCATTTCAAGGCATTATGCTATTACTGTTATAACTAAGTACCACTGTAGGTTATATGAGTTGTGTCAGATGTTTAAATTAAAGATGGGTACAATTTCAAAAGACAGACTTTGTGACAAAAGCCAAAAATATCACCGATCCATCAGTAGATGCTCTGGCTCATTGGGCGGGATGACTAACTCAGCCCTTAGTGTGACACATCCACATTCAAGGACACTTCTTATATCCTCAATCATGAAAAATGCATTACTCGGGTATCCTGAAATCTCATGTGGGTTTGCCATTAGTTAAACCCATGTCATAGTGTTAAACAATGAGCTATATTAAATAGGTGGCACCTAAAAAAAGTTCAGAGTTTCCATCTAGTTTTGTTGTAGATCCCAAATATTGGATTTACACACGCACACAGTACCACTTAATTGTGCATCTTTAGGAGTTTTTGATAAGATTGCTCACATTCAGAGTAGTTTAAGTGATATATCACAATAATACTTTATAGGGCTATGTTCTGTCATGTAGTTTATAACAAAGCTCATCCTATTTTATTGGCACATTCAGAATATTGCAATGTAGTTTCAGCGTAAATAATCTAGAAATAATGGTATTAGTTAAATGCTGTTATTTGACGTGGGAGATTAATTTTTGTATTTTAACCTCCTTTTCTTGTGGCAATTAAAAAGGTAAACTATTATATGCTATCCCACATTACCTGCACAGTCCAGTAACAACAAAATACAACAGAATAAAATAACAAAAAGTTAAACAGAAATATGTGATTAATGAATGAGACGGAGAAAAAGGCACATCTCTGTTAGAATGTGCAGCAAGATCCAATTATTAAAATGGGAAAACACTGAAAAGGTTTCAGTACTATTCATATCCACGTCTTGTAACATTCACTGGAGTCAGTCATTTTCATGCAGCATTCATAATTTTATCGCACAAAGACATTTGCAAAAGGGAACAAGCTCAAACCTTATTCTCACATAATAGGCCCATTGACAACATAGTAATTCAACCTTAGTGCATGACCACTGGAGGCCTGTTTCAGCTATTCAGACCACGAGAATATTCCTTTTATGACCATGTTTAATTAATTGTGGAGGAAGGGAAGACACAAAGACAAAATGGCTTGGCTTTAATTGGCTTGACCGAACATTTTCATTACAGAGAGGGTATATCTATCTCAGACAGTTTCAAAGACAAAACTTGGTCTTTTCAGGAAATATTGTGCTTTATGGGAGTATGGCAGCGTGGGTGATTTGTAGCTACTTTATGCATAAAAAACAGAAAGATATGAATGGATAAATGCAATATCTTTCATTACCAAGATTTGCAGTAATGGAGGCGCTTCTAGTCAGTTAATTTAGCTGTCTGATGTTATATAGTAAAAAGAAAAGAAGTTTTAATTTCAATGTATTTTAGCCTGACAACACAGACACACGCATATGGAGAGAGAGCACCTTCTCCTCATGTTTGTCACCATCTTGGTCGTAGACTGTTGTGGGATGGAATCCTATTCTTCAAACAGTATTCGTCACAAGTCAGCCAATGTGGATGTGTGGGTCACCTGGCAAACTGATCCCACAATGTTCAGCGTGGTTGAAGTCAGTCCATCCGCTCCACTCCCAAATTTTGCAGATAGTCTCTGTGAAACCAGACTCTGTGTGGCGAGCATTGTCATCATGGAGGATAGTTTTCAGTTCCAGACCAGATTTGTCAAGGTTTTCATTGCTCCAGCCCATATATTCAACTCTGCCTACCTGCCTGCTCAACCTACAAATGCGTTTTCCTTTCTAATGTGGAAGCATTTAGGGGGAAATAAACAGGCTTTCGAACAGTTTAAGATTTATTACAAGAGGCACTGTTACAACAAAGAAATCCCTGAACAAACTCAAATGTTCTCTCTTTTTCTACGAAGTTTATATACACAGAAACTGCTTTAATTTTTGATCACACATTCATAAACGAGCTGAGGTTTTGGTAGCATCGCAGCTGCAGATTGGCTGAGCATGACTGAACATAAAGGTGCACTAAAGGTCTCCTCTTAATGAGCTTTGTGACATAGTGTGTTATTCTGCTGGGATCAACCATCATAAGATGGGCACACTGTGGTCATGAACAGGATGGACATGGTCAGCAACAAGATGTAGGAACAACAGCCACACCATTACACCACCAGCAGCAACTTGAGCCATTGATTCAAGTCATGATGGAGTTAGTTTTCATGTTGTTTATGCCAAATTCTGTTTCCAACTCCTGAATGTTCCAGTAGGAACTTTACACAGCAACCTCTGTAAATCCTTGAGATGGTTATGAGAGAAAATCCCAGTAGATCAGCAGTTTGGGAAATACTCAGACCACTGTCTGTCCCAAACAGCCACGTCACAATCAAAATCGCTTAAATAACCTTTCTTCTCCATTTCTGTAGGTTATCTTGAGTATGTCCATCCATCCATTTTCATCTGCTCATCCAATTCAGGGTCTCAAGTTCTCCACCCTGTACAGGCCAACAGTCTATCACAGGACTGTGTGTGTATGTAAATGTAGTACATCCATATTAACGATCGCTTTGTTCCATTATGGTCCATATGAATGTAGGTGCTTTAATGTTGTTTTTTGTGCATGTGCTCTAAGCTTTATCAGATATCTGTTTAATTTATTAACTAAAGAAGCTTGGTGAATCTGCATTTCCTGAGGCATTGTGAGTGAATTTAGCATTCCATTAACTGCTACATTTTACAGCTGTCATTCAGATTTACCTGTGGTTATGAACAAATATGCTGCTGCTATTGTAAGCCTTATCCCAAAGCAATAAACTGTATGTTCATGCAAATTCAGAGGCGTTCAGTGGTGATTATGATAAGTGCAGTAATCTCCTTATCTCATCACAGTCTCTTTGGTTACTGAAATGTGCTATGAAATGCATCAATACACACAGAAATTGAGCAAAACTGCAACTAATGCCACAGTCTTTCTTCCTTATGTTCTCCTTACAGCGTTATGCTGATGGTGTGGAACTACACCAACTACATCAATCACAAAGTTGGAAATCTGCTAAAAGTGCAGTTACCGGTGCAGTTATTTTTCGCAGATGCAAAAGAAATGTGGAAGCCTTGTTTCACACTTGTTTTACCAGCTGGTTGCCGTACCTTTCCATACGGCATCAGATTTAACAAAGACTTGCAGGTCACGTTTCACCAACCGAAGGAGCCCTTTGTTCAGAGTCGGTCATTCCCGGTATTGCGTGATGAAGACAACAACAGCAGATCTGCCCGGCAACAAACAGGTCAACATCAATATTTCACAGCATTTCAGTCACAAACTTCATATTTAATAGCCTGTCAGTCAGTCCTAATTACATGGTGAAGTAACTCTGGCCTGTTGTTCCAACAAAAGGTTGTGATACATTCTGTTGTTTGGTAGTAAAGCACAGCAGTGACCCTGATGACCTTGCAATAAATTACACCTTTACTTCAATATGAGCAGATATCTGTTATATCATCTGCGCAAGGACACGGGCTACAATAGCAGCAGAGTGACAGACACAATAAATAACATTTAAGGACTCAACATGTCACCTGTAAATACCCATAAATGCCATTACCTCACTTCATAGCATGTAGCCATAAACGGGTGATGAATAGAGTCTTCCAGTGCATCAGTACAACAGGTTTCTAAGAGCCCATTGATTTTGGATTTGAAAGTGAGCGTTAACGCTGAGCACTTACACCAACTTGCTGACAGTACAGCAAACACTCCCACAAAAGCTATTAGCACCTTGTTAATGCTTTCAGCGCCTTTTCACATAAGCCAAGGTCACATAGCCTTTTCAGTTCTGTCACGCGTCACAAACAGTCTGAGATTATATAAATAAAAGCATATGGAGATGGGTGGGGGAAAAAAATAGAAAAGTTTTGTGGTTAATTATGCCACATAATTCAATTTTGATTAATAATTAATGTCTCCTTTCCTAACTAAATATCTATAATTAATCAACAAGTCATAGCAAGAGAGTAGGCTAATTGGTTTGAAAACACAAACCTGAATACTTAATTCATAGAGGCGGCTGACATCGCTAATTGCTGGAGTAATCAAAGCTCCACCCTTTGGGATTTGACGAAGAGATTGGTAAATGGGGGTTAGCGTGATCCTTCATAGCATTATCATGACAGCTCCATTTATAACCAGATGAATATCATAGATGACAAATACAGTAAATGGCGAAAGGCTTGCTGCATTAGGCTGTCTGAATGATAAACTCGACTGATTGAACCATTCGAGGGGTTTCACTTAAGACTGACTTGTAGCTGTTTCACACACGCCTCCTAAGTAGCTCGCGGTGTAATAACTCAGTCAACGCGAGAGGACCTGTGTCTCGCTGTTAGTAAAAGGGCAAAAAGATGGCTTTGGAGTTCAAAGCGACACCGGGACGAGACAAACATGTTTGCTGGAAACTCGTCTGCATATAAGGTAAAAATGTAAAGGCATCATTTCGAATGTATAAAAATCAATTCCATGAAAAGCCTGAAATAAGAACTTCACTATCAGATCGTTATCAGAAACTATAAACGAGACAACATAACATGTCAGTTGAAGATCAATTAAAAGAAGCCAAAGGACTGAGATAACATGTTGGCCTTGAATAAGTTCAGAATTTCCTCCACATGTATATAAATGTGTCATACAATCTGGCAACTCAGGACCACTGAGGTATAATCCTAAATAATAAATAAATCAATAAAGGAGCGGTTTCCTTCCAGGATTTCCTTTTAATGGACAAATTGTTTATATTAAGTTTTATATTTGTACCAGCTGTAAAAATTTGGGATTGGGCTCAGACCACAGATAGCAAAAATTACAGATGATACAGAATAAAATACAGTATAATGAGTGAATGATGAATAGTTGCAAGTCCAGTAGAAATGGTAAGAGGTAAGAAGAAAGCCCAACAAGGAGTCTTTGATGATGAAACACACTAGGAATATCTGCTAAACACATTTTTTTTTATCCAAGTGAAACGTGATGTAAAACAAGAACTAGATTTGTCTTGAAAACTTCGAGTTGAAATAACACATGACTCCTGCTAAAGGCTCATTTGCATGGAGTGTGTCTCGCAAAGTTTGAAGATGGGACTGTCAGACTCCATTTATGTATTGTTATCACACTAAAACGCTGCTATCCGTTGCACATGACCTCCAATAAGGATACACATGAATGATAACAAAGCTTCAAACAAAGAAATGTTGCAGAGTTGAGACTTTTGGTGTGATCTCAGTTTGAGGTGAAAGCTGATTTAGAGCTGTGGCGTGACCTGCTGGATCGCAGATTACCGGTTTGGAAAGTAATGTGTCAAACTTTGCCGACAATCTCAGGACCGTTACTTCACAGGAGACCGCTCATGCCTCGGTTTATTTTTATTGAGCCTGATTTTCTAAGGGCATTGGCGCAGAGGCTTTGTGCAAATTCCTGCCACCTCCAACCACCTCTGGCACTGTTAAAATCATCAAACCTAAAAGGCACTGTTGCCTCCTTAACGACTTGTGGCACACCTTTTCTTGTGATCCTGATTTGCTTAATTCTAATTTTCAACATCTCACACTATTCTTTTTAGAAAAGGTATTCTTTCTTCATCTGCTGATTTTGTTTAATGTCAATTTCTACTTAAAATGGGCATCTATTTTTGTCACCAGACAAGATTTATTACCACCACACAGGTGACAGCGAACTTGGCTGAAATTAGAATACGTTTTGTCCATGACATGGGCACATCCATGGAGGGGCTGCAACCTTGTAGGCTGTTTCGTGCTCAAGGGAAAGGCACCTGTGAGTGTGTGTGCGTGCTCTGAAGGATACTGTATGCAGACATATATAGTATATAGAAGAAGCGAAAACCCGTAAGAGAAAAAGTCAGAATGTGGAAATGCAGGTGAGCTGGGGAATTAGGGATATTCTTGGGCAGAGTTTAGGGGACACTTCACTGATGTATCTCCACTGGCCTGAATTCACAGTTGGGGTGTTTTATCTGCTTAACGGTGTCACCTTCAGAACCTGGCAAACTAAATTTCCAGTGCAATGTAGCAGTAACATTAATACGCTAGCCTTGCTTGATTTAATGTTCCTGGGTTAGACATACAAATCAGTCCAAAGCAATCTTAAGAATTTCACTACTAAAGTGTCTTTTTGTCCTTTGATTAGTAAGTGCTGAAAGGGCTAAAGTGGTAGCATTGCTGAGCTACTAATGCACAAAAACTGGCTGAGAGTTGTCCATCATTGGTCATGATGCCCATAGGTTGCACTTAACATATCATACCAGTAGAAGACAAAGTATAGTTGCTGCAAATTGTTTACGAGGTAGTAAAATCTTTCCCTTGAGAAGTGATCTGTAAGAGATAACGGCGATATATTTTGAGGTGACATGCTTTGCGTACCTACTCTTTTGCAGCCGAGCCAGGAAATCTTTTCACACTCTTTCACGTTTCCACTCTTTTTACTCCCTCGCAGGTTTCTACAAAATAAAAGCGACAATCTTTGGAGATGTTTCCTCTCTCACCTCCTCCGCAGGGGTCAGATTGCTTTCCTTCACACTGCTCGCGGAGCGCTTCCTGGGGGTCAAGAGGCTTATTTTGTTAATTGATTGTAAGCGTTGTATGACAGCTCCCTTGATACTGGTGAACAAGTCTGACAAAGAGCCTGGTCACCAGCAGCAGTGATTGATCTGTGAGATCGATAGCTAGCGGTTAGTGCAAATACAGAAAAGGTTCACGTTGGCTGCTAATGGTGATGTTTGCGGGTTTCCACCTGGTCTAATTATTTTCGAAGGCACTGACAGCTGGTAATCCTTCGCTGTTTGTCTTTTTTTGTCGCTTATGGGTAAAAAATGGCACTTGGACTCATCAGAGAGATAAAATTTCCCCTAAATTACATAAAAAAAAGGTTGTTTGTTCTGGGAAATTGGTTTTGTTAATGCAACTTTTGTCCCCTTCACAAACTGGTCTGTTTTCAGCTATGCTGTTTACAACCTGTAACCTTCCATCAGGGCTGTGAGAGGAAGTTGATAAAAGGACAATGAAGGAGGATGGTATTACGATGGAATGTAACAACGCCATAGAGTAACCATTAATCCGCTCCCCTTTTTCCCCCCCTTCACACTCTACTCATTTGACCATTTCCCCATCACTGCCAACTTCAGGAGCATCAAATTACAAACAAAAAAATCAGCCTTCGTCACAGCTGAGGCTCACACGCGCCAAGTTGGCAGGCTTTGGCGGCGGGCATCATTCGAATGTGTCTGCTCTGATATTTCCCCTTTATCTCCCATGACCTGATAATGTGAACCCTCTAATGAAGCTATTGTGTGCCTGTCCAAAGCCATTGTCTTCCAGAGGGAACTTTCTTTTCTCTATTCGACATGTGCTACCCTCACTGATGAGCACACCTGTAATGGCCACATCTCTGGCTTCTGACTTTGTATGCCTTATCATTGTTCTCAGTTTTGGTCAGTCTCCTACTATCTGCACAGGCAATTTATTCTTCTCTTCCGATGCATTTTCTCAGTTTATCTTTGTAATTGTGGTTGTTTGATGCCCAAACCTGCTAGGACAAAAAGGTTACGAACGCTGATTGAAGTGTTAATAGTCAATGTTTACCTAAAAACAGGAAGTTTATGCATCTATTAACACCTTCATTGTGCAGTAGTTTTGTTGTGTACACACTTGGGATAAGAAATTATCACGAGATAGAGCTCACTCTGAAAAATCGTACATACAGTACAGCATATTTACAAGTTGATCAATTCTAGCATGTTGGTTAGAATTAACTGAAATAGATGTCCTGCCTCTTGCATGCTCTGCTCATATCTACACAAAACTGATTATTTTCAGCAGTATGACTGAACCAGACTACTCCCTATGGTTTGCAGTATGTTACAAAGGCTAATTTCAGACAATGGCTGATTGTTCTGACATTATCCAGAGTGTGAAAATGGTGAAACAAAGCTTGCATATAATATATTTGGTTGAGATGTCTGTTGTGCTTTAGCCACTCAAAATGCTGGCTGACTGTGACATACTTTAAACTGGACAGTGTTTTGATCATTGTGATGAAACCAGCTGATTTATTTTTGTCTCCAGAATGTAAAAGAATGTACTTTACCTCCACCGGCGCTCATCTGAGGTGGTGTCTGCGATGCTGTTATTGCACTGCGTACTTTTTGTTACCCTGTTATTGCATGCACAAGGAAAACGTATGTGAAGGTGATTTACATTCATGTCTAACACACTTGTCAGAGACTGAACTGACTGCTCACGTTCATGTTTAAATGTCATATTCCACTGCATTCCCCCTGACAAAGTCAGAGATATTTCTTCTTTATCCATAAGAAAAATAAAACACAGGAGCGTGGATGAGTATGTGACTGCCTTCTTTCATTTTTCATTTCCTTATGTAAACATTGTTGTGTTAGAGGAATATCATTTTTCTAAGATGCAAGAGTAAATTTTTCTTTCATGCCAAGATTTCCTGAAACTCATACCAAGAGTGACACACTCAGTGTGCTCGCAGACAGTGAGAGCCAAGCAACGAAGACACCTTTGATGAAGCAAGCAGAAAAGCCTTTGATGTAGTGTGAGTTTATGAGGCTGATTCCAGCTGCTTTGTGCTCCTCAAGGCCGTCCTCCTACGACTTCTCCCACCAAATTAGAAATGGCACCTGTACACCTCCCTTATTCTTAAACAATCAGCGTTCGCTGTTTTCCTCTTGTTTGTCTGCTGCATTGCCACATAACATATTTGTTCTATTATGTACAGCTCACCGTGGAGGTTGTACAGAATTAAGCAGTGGCAAAAAGAGAACCACGTTAAAAGCAAGTAAGGCGACAAACATTCGTCTGTCTCTTTTCTTCTCTCTTCTTTTCATATTTAGCTTCTGGCTAAATATAAATAATAGTGGGAAATATTCTGGGTCAAATTTTACCTTTATCTTAGCTCAGGAATTCTAGCCCCCCCAAAAATCCCTTATAATAAGTTTCACTATCAAATTTGGTACCACTGATCTATTCAGAATGCATAAACAGCCTGTCTGACTTTGATAACGGGATGATTAATCCTCAAATAATGCTTCAGAGATCTATAGTGATCAATATTCATTAATATTAGCTGGCACTCAGAACACAAAACATAAAAATGGGTTATTGCTAAACACACCTTGCAACATAGGGCAGCGTCAATATTTTTATTTATGTGTGTTTTGAGTCGCTTTAAGGAAACATTCTAAGTATATAAGAGTCAACCACTTACCCACCTCTGGGTGCTGGGTGGATGTGTCGATGACCAGCTGTCACAGTGTGAGAGGCGGGCACACTGTAGACAGACCACTGTCCATCACACGGCCAGCTTAATTATGATATAATTGACCAAGTGGATACATTTAAATTACAGCGATGATACCAAAGTTTAACTAATATGTGTCAACTTAAGCCCTTTTCAGTATTTCATATAGATATGAACTATAATGTTTAGCCATTATGGAATGGCTTTAATTTTTTCATAACATGACATAATTATCATATTTATATTCAGTGAAATGCATATGATAGTCTTTTTTGTATTCTAAGTCTTGTCAAAACAATATTAAACAATAAAAGGTTTAATATTGGCCCCTAGATATATAAGACTAAATGCATATAGAACATAAATTTGGCATTCAGTACTTGCATAAATGTAGTTTGCATTCGCCACTGATTATATTTTACATCCTTATTAAATGACAGAACTCTGTGTATTTAATACTGTAATTTTCAAGCATGACAGTGCTGGTAAATGTTTCTTAAAAGTATAATTGATATTTCAAAAATGTTCCGTCTTACTTAGTCTATGCTGTTGTTTGTTTGCACAGCAGAACAACATAGTGCATACAGCGTTGGAGCATTTTATATTTTTCAGGTGTGCCTGCTTATGATGAAGCCACTACAGAAGTCTCATACTATCAGGAAACAGCTGTCCAGCTCTAATCTTTTTATGAGCGATATGCTGTTTTTAATGAAAGCCCTCGCAGCTCTCCACAATCAGCTGGCCATATCAGAGCTTATATTTCATCCTGCTATTGTGATGTCATCACCAGGCGCAGGCATAATACATAATTCCCTGTGTTATGACAAACTGTGGCCTCAGGCCAGAGAGGTATATGAACGCTTTTGGGCCCATGTCAAGTCCATGCCATTTGTGCTGGAACAATCGCTCTCGGCTTGTTGGTTGATCATATGAAATAAGGGCTGGCATCAAACAACAAATAGGTCAGGGCCATTTGAATAAAAAAGTGAGGAAGTCAAACGAATGGCTTTGCAGCTTGAGATGCCAGTGGTTCTCTGTCTCACTCCTTTCCTGCGTAAATGCAGTAGGCTTCATTCTCAAAATAGTAAAAAGCAGTGGCATAGTTTTTCTTTCACAGTTACCCTGAACAGCTTCAGTCAAAATATAAATATATATTGATATATTACTGGTATATGTAAGTTATATTTTAATTAAACATTATTTGTGTCCTTTAATTGGTCAACATATAAACTGCTACCATTTTTTGTATTTCTATATTCAAGTCTTTCAGAAACCTTGCATCAAAGCATCAGTGGAGGTTTGTCTGGAACAGCAATATGCTTTTTATTCAGCAGTTATAGTATTTATTTTACTGTATATATCTTTGTTACTGTCAAGGCTTAAGAGACTGGAGGGAAAGTACTTAATTTTGACAATATGTACAAAAAACCAAAGTGAAAATGTGATTAATGCTTTCACTGTAATTACTGAAGTCATTTGGGGAACATAAATGTACCGAATGGGGTTCATTCCTTGGGCACCGTGAATGCCCAGGGAAACCATCAAATAGAAATACAGTTCTTATTTTTTTTGTACTTGTGAATAATGACTGATCCACTAGCTAAAACCAGTGGCTAACTCGTTTCTCCATCTTATCTCAGGTTCTTCCCGTGGATAGAACTCAGCTTCCCCATCTCAGGCTACAGCTGGAGGATCCCCTTGCATCACCTACAACCAGAACCTGCACACAGACAGCTGGGTTGTGTACCACTGCTGAGCTCACAGAGACTACAGAGCTGAAGAAAACAGTGAAGCTGGAGTCCATCCATGAGAGGAGAGACAGGTGAATGATACCCAGGACCTCAACAAGTCTTGGACATATGTCCATACACTACTTTCATATGAAGCACTTTAAATAGATATTTCAGTTTAGTCCAGGATAGCCAAGTGACTGCAAGGCAAACACTGAATTTAAATAGAGCTATAGTGCTACCATGGCTAAAATAAAATATAATATTATATCATATCATATCATTTTAAAAAAGGCTGATTAAATTATAGAACATGATTTGACTGCAATCCTAATGCTGAAGATTTGGGGTTCCGCCTTGTTTGCTAAAGCTCTTTTCACAAGCAGGCGGATTAATGCTGCATATGAGATTCTCACAATTGTGATAAAATAACAAAAATTCCTATTTTAAAAAATGAAATCTATCAAACTCTCAAATTACTGTTTGGAAACCTGAGCATAAACACAGGCTGGTAGTGAATTCAGGGAAGCAGAGTGTTTGCTGTTGTTTGCAGTGAGCCGGCCCCACCCTCCACTGGCTCGCTCTCAGCCCCCAAAATCTTTATCTGCTACATGATGCATGAAAGCGCAGTGCCTTCTCAAACAACTTTACATGACCCCTGACCCCATCTGCACAGATGCAATATGGCCTCGCTGCCACCATCCATTTCGGCCTGTGGAGTAGATTCAATGAATTTTTATTATGCCGCACGTGTATGTCACTCGGTTCGACTCTTTCTTTTGATCCTCATCGCCACCAATGTGTCTTGGAAATACATCACTTGAAGATGTTAGATGTTTGTGGCTTTTGTGAAAAAAAAAAAAGAAGAAGAAGAAAAAAAGAGCTCCAGTTTCACGTTCCATCTTTTCATTTGCTGAAATCTAAAGTAAAATCTGCACAGTAGGTAGTACATATTGGTTTTTTTATTTGTTTTCTTACTTCAGATGACAATTCCAGCAGGATTGTGACAGGCAGATTTCCAACCAGGCTTTCTGGCAAACACCAAACTGAAGATAGATTTGAAATTCTGTCCTTTATAAATTTTGGCTATCTCCGTTGAAAATCTGGCATTGTCGTTTATTAAAAGCTTACATGTGTTCAAATTGGTCCTGTCCAACAATTTTTGCCTGTTCTGCTGCTTTTGGGTGCCCGGCGTTGGTTTTTGAGTTGGACCGATATTTCTCTGTGTTGAGAAACTTTTTTTTTTTTCCATGTGAATATTTGCGAATTTAATATATTTCAGGACTGCAACAGTTTGTTTTCTGCATCAGCAGCCTGCAAACTGAAAATGGTGATTTTATGGGATCGTGTTTAAATGATGGTTTTTAGGGCTGTCACTCAGTCTGCACAGAGAAAAGCCTGTATGTTCATCTACCTTATTCAGTGTCTTTTTTTGTTTCCTTCTGAAGCCTCTCAAATTGTCAGTGCCAGGCAACAACTATATGTTCCCCAGAGGGAGCCCAAATATCCAGGGAATCAGGCGTCATTTAGCCTGTAAGAGCCTTTTTCTTTCCCTGACACTCTGTATTGCCTTTTATTTCCCCCCCCCTCTCTTCTACTCTCGCTATCCTCTCTGCCTCCCAGCTGTACAAACATTCAATCTCATTAGGTGGTCTCATTCATTCTTCCCTCAGCCTCCTCACTTTCCAGCCCACTGTTTTTGATGAGTTTTTAATCTTTTGCGCTTTACTGGACGCTGATGTACAGTATACAGCTCTGTCTGTGTTTATTTTCACTGTTTTTTTAATTTTATAAAATCGGCTCGCAATGCATCTATTTTATGAGAAGGCAGAAATCTGAATATAATCTCTGTCCGCTTCTTCACGCCGCGTCTTTAATCGTCTTCCCTCTAATTGCACCATATAACACTTCCTACCTTCCTGACTGTCCTCATCCTCTTCAGCCTTCTCACTAAACTCATATCCATCTCTCTTACTACACTGTCCTCATTTACAGGGATCGAAATCAAAAAAAGACCAACTTTAAGTGTCACCCTGCTTTCTAGCCAGATTTCATAATAAGATTTCAGATTAAGTGTTATAGTAATGGAGCACTAGCCCATTTATTTTACAGTGATACTATTTTTTAAGAATTAGAAGTGATGGAGTTGTTGAGTTCGATTTTAGCGGTGTAATGAAACGCTTCTGAGTGAGTGCACTTTCATTTCGAGATCATATTGGACCATTTGCTCCCTTTACAATTCACAGCCCTGTGTTTTGGGAATGAAACCATTTATATCCTTGCTGGTGGGCCCCAAGCAGATACATTGTTTAACTGTCACAGATGACAGGGATAAAGCAGGGATAAGGACATAGTACTGTAACATGGTGCCGCTGTGCGTATGTGTGTCATTGTAAGCGTTTATACGCCTCTACTTATGAGAGTGACTGCATAGAGTACCGCAGATAAGACTGTCTTTTTACTGCACAGTCCCAGAGTTGTACAATAATGCGCACAGGGACAATAAAGATTTAAACAAGCACACTTGCTGTTTGTGCTTCTGTACTCACCGAACACTATGTGCACAAAGACTGAGTGAATTGAATTGGGGGATTTTTCTTTTAATATATGAACAATAATCTTTCTCAACTGTCCAATACATTATTTTTTTTTTACAAGAAAAAGGGAGAAAAAGGATTATTATTGTCTGGTAAGTTAAGAGTGAGCAGAGCACAAATAAATGCCATTGCATTGATGTGTGGAGGTAGTTTGAAGAGGATTTAGAGACATTTTAATCGAGAATTCACATCAAATTTACCTTAACTTTCAACGTTTGAAGGGCATAAATGATAGAGTGAGTCATAAGCTACTCGTTTAATTTTCAGGGGGAACTTTGTGGGCTCTTCTGAGCAGATGCCTATGTCTTCATTAGACTTTGTGTCTAATGATGTGCTTTGTCTCTGGGTCTGTGTTTCTACAACACTGTTCCATTATCACTAAAAATAAACTGCTAACATCCAGAAAGGACTATTTGTTTATCATACTATAAAAATGGCGTACTTTATGTCCCTGTACATCTTGTTTTATATCAGTGCTTATGTAATACATTCATACATGTCCTTTGTATAAGCGAGTGTGCGAGAGGAAAGCAGCAGCTGCCAGGATGTGATGACTCAATTTCTTGACAACCCTGGCACTGAGCAGCTATTTGGAAAAACTGAAGGAGATACTGGCTGATGAGGAACTGCAACTGCCTATTAATTTGAGCAAGGGGAGGGCGTGTGGGAAGAAGAGGTCGCACAAAAAAAGTCTTTGCTAGCTTGAATGTAGAAATCTAACAGAGATAATATTCTATTGCTCCATTGTTTCTTTGTTTTGCTATGGTGTTTTTTGGGGTAATTAAATAAAAGCACCATTTGTTTGTCAGTTTTCCCACAGCAGTATTTTCACCTACAGCCTTCCTTGATTATCTTAAACTTCGGGCGGCGGAACAAATTCTGTTAGCTAAAATGTGACGTGTAAAACAAATGACTAGCTCCTTAGATTGTTCTTCTCCAGAAATGGTGTACCCACTGTCATGTATATCACTGTCCTTCAGCTGTTTGTTAACACAGATATCTACTTAGCCAATCACATGGCAGCACCTCGATGCATTTAGGTATGTAAACACTGTCAAGGCAACCTGCTTAGAATAAGGAAATAAGTACTCTACTTTGAGCATGGCATGATTGAGAATGGTATGGGTGGAAATTCTTTGTTTGAGGTCAGAGGAGAATGGTCTGACTGCTTTCAGCTGATAGGAAGACAACAGTATCTCAAATAACTACCTGTTACCACAGTATCCAGAAAAGCGTCTATGAATGTACAACACTTCGATCCATATGGGCTTCAGCAGCAGACTCACATCTGCCAAGAATTGGAAACAATTTGCACGGGTTCACCGAAATTGGACAACAGAAGATTTGAAAAATATCGCCTGGTTCAATGAGTCTGTTTCCGCTGTGACTTTCAGATGGTAGCGTCAGAACTTGGTGTAAAGAACGAGCAAGCATGGAGCTGCTGCTTTTGTGACATGTGGGGGTGTTTTCATGGCACTCTTCTTTGAAACAACCAAGCATTGTTTAAATGCCATGGCCTAGTTGAATATTGTTGCTGACCATGACCATGCTTTTTTATACCGATCATCTGATGGCTGGATAACACATCATTGGCTCAAATTATCTCAAACTGGTTCCATGAACATGTCAATGAGTTCCCTGTACTCAAATGGTCTCCACGGTTACCAGATCTCAATCCAATGGCGCACCTTTGCGATGTGGTGAAACGGGGGATTCATATCATGGATTTTCATCCAAGGAATGTGTATCAACTGGGTGATGCTATCATGTCAACATGGACCAAAATCTCTGAGGAATATTTCAGGTACCTTGTCGAATCTATGCCACGAAGAATCAAAGCACTTCTGAAGGCAGAGTCCAACCCAGCACCTGCTAAATATAACTGATAAGGTGAGTGTATGTACATCTACATTATTGACTCCAAGCAAAAAACACTAAAGTATGTAAACCTATCATAGACTCCACTGAGAACTGTTTCAAGGTCATTCAGTGGACATAACAGCTTCCTCCATATGTAGCTTATCTTCATCCAATCCCTGTATCACATCTGACAGAGAGAAAATAGCCACGTTCTATGTACAGTACAACACACACTCGGTAATCTAGTCGCTATGAGATATAGATAACCCCAGAAACCACAGGTAACACACAAACAAATCACGAGAAGTTCACTTTATCAGCAGCCAAAGGAGACCTGGCAACCTGTCTCCGTGCTATTGTTAATCGTTCTTTCTCTCTCTCTCCAGCCTCCATCTGTCTTTCCCCCTTTTCTTCCTCCCATGATCTCTCTCGCTCTCCTCCTTCTCCTTCCCACTTACTCCTTCCCTCTCTCACTCCTTCGTTGAAGCCCACAATTTAATAACCTCAAGTGCTGTCAGAGGAGGCATTGAAAAATGGCTTCTATAAAACATAACGGCCTTAATCAGAGTGCGCCGAGGATTCTCCCTGCTGCTGCTGATTCCACCCCCTCCTCCCTCCCTCCCCCCCAATCCCCGCCTCTAATGAATTAATGTTGAAATATGCAGGGGCTCAGTAGTCATTAGATGTGCGCCGTGAGACGTGATTTAAGATGGCTGCCTTTATGTGTCTGCCAGGCAAGATGGAGCGGGACGGGCCCGGCTGGACAGTGATTGTCTTGACTGACTGAGCCAAAAATGCTTAAGATCACCCTTTGTTGAGGGTGATAAGCTACCGCGTATGTTTTTCTCCCAGCCTTTTGTAGGCCCAAATTGTAGGCCCAAATTATGTGATCAAGAAAAAAAATGGCGTGTTCTTTTTGTGTGAATATGACCGTATATCAAGTGGGAAACAGCGATGTGGGCTGATATGTTGAGGAGATTCATTTTCTTTATCCAGCAGCCAGCCAGATAAAGTATCCTTTATCCAGTTAGTCAGGTCTCTCTTGAAGGAGAGACTTTTAATCTCGGTGAGATTATTTTTTTTTTTTTTTACGTGGATAAATAAAGTAGCACAGTGTGACATGCTTTAGCTATAGCATACAATCCAGTAATTATGTGGATTTCCACTCCTCCCTCAAAGCATAGATTAACCCCTTGGATCTGCAATCTTATGGTCTGGTAGTAGCCAGACTGTGATGTTCCTGCTCATAGCTGGGCTAGGTCAACACATTGATTAGCTCAGTTTGTGAGGTCATGCAGGCATTACATTCCCTGCCATTTCTCTTAGCAGAAAAAGCAGGGATGCTACTAAAACAGCTCATCTGTCGACGTGTCCCCAAAAGTCGCAGCCGAATGGAAATCTCGTGACCCTGAAACTGAGAAGGCGACGTGGAATTTCAGCCATCATTAAGGTTTTAAGCTACATCTGTGATTTTCCTTCAGTCAAAATCTTTTCTGCATTTGCAAACTACTTTCAACTTGAAGCTCATGTGAATCAAACTGTAAAGTGAGTGATTTTGTGCTGTTTTGCTTACAAAATCTTAATCAGTGATGCTGACTTAATCATCTGATGCTGTAGGATGAGCTATTTTGGTTGAACACTTGATGCATCAACTTAACAGCTGTCAACTGTGTAGAAAAAACGACGTTTTGAAGGAGGATCAGTAATAAAATCCAGAAGCAATACCAAAGGAAATTGCTGCCACAGTAAACTGATTTGATGAAGAGAGAAAACCAAAATAAAACACTTTTGCCACGTTGCCGTTTAAGATTCGGGTCATGAGTGACCACAAGTGACAACTTATGATGATTTTTTTTTTCAATAAAATAATCTAAACATAGCAACAGAACACCAAACCTTGTGAGGGAGAAATATTTCCAGGAGCCACCTCATAATCCCAACACTGATTCAGCAGGTTAAGGCTCAGTGTCGCTCACTGATGTGGACTGAATGTTTTGTCCTTCTCACCAGTTAACCAGCTACAAAGCCAACCCCGGGCCTCGGACCGGTACTGGTCCGTGAGTCGTTTGGTACCGGGCCGTGAGAATTGAGGCTCAGGTGTGAAATGTATGGTTTTCAGGGGTTTTATCGGTTTTCAGCGTTATTTTGTTATCGTTTTGATCGTTAACTCGGTTTTCCTGGGTCTTTTCACGTGTGTTATGAATAAATCTTCTTTTTTTCGGTACCGGTACTAGTTTTATTTTGTTGTATTTATCCACGACACATTAAAGGCCGGTCCGTGAAAATATTGTCGGGCATAAACTGGTCCGTGGCGCAAAAAAGGTTGGAGACCGCTGCTCTACAACCATCAGAGAGTAGTGAGAAAAGAGAAAATGTGAGTGACCTGCAGTTCTGTGAGTAAAAATGCCTCGTTAATGTCGGAGGGTAAGAGGAGAATACCCAGACTGCTTCAAGCTTATAGGAAGACAACAGTAAGTCAAAAAAACCCACTTATTACAACGAAAATATGCAGAAGAGCATCTCTGAATGCCCAACACGTCTAACCAGAAGGCCTACAGCAGCAGAGGACCACACTGGGTGCCACTCAGCTGCTATGAACAGGAAACTGATGCTACTCACCAAAGTTGGACAACAGACAAATCTTACCTGGTGTGATGCGTCATGATTTCTACTGCGACATTCAGTTGATTTATTTCGGGCAGAAAGGGTGTAGGCAGCTTATACACCCCTACCTCTCATACTAATAATATATTTTTAGCCAACCACAAATTGACAATACAACAGAACATAGTATTTCATAATTACTTTCATTTCAAATAAGTGAAATATCAATAAACTTCTTAATTAACATTTGAACATGATGAAAGTTCCATTTAACTTCAAAACATTACTGTTGTTATTCCATAAATTTACTCGCGTAACAGGAAGCAATGCTAAAGTCTACCTGAGCATAGTTGCTGACTGTGTCCATCCTCTTATGACCACAGTGTACCCATCTTCTGATGATTGCTTCCAGCAAATCTGCAGCAACTGCGTTATGCCATCATGACATTGTTTTCAGCACCCTGTTGAATCTGTGCCACATAACATTAAAGCAGTTCTGAAGGTTAAATGGTGTCTGACTAGCAAGGTGTGTCTAACAGAATATCAGCGGAGTGTATTTGCACTTAATGCAGTTTTAGGATTCATTTCTGTTCTGTTGACCCTTAAGAGTCACTGCACCACAGGCTGCCTGGACCTTGATTTGAGAATAAAAGTAGAAATACTTTGTGATGTGATTAATTTGATTAATGTAATTAGCATTCTTTTGCAAGTCTTATGCACTTTGCACACCGTGAAAGCATGTGTAATTTTACGACTACCTCGCCTAACGAGGTAACAGTAACATACTGATACCGTAACATGTTCTCGAGGAGAAAACTAAAGATGTTATAGCTGTTAGTCATACACATCACCGCTGTGCACCACAGAATTCATGAGAGCCACGATACGTCAAGACAAGCCTTACCATCAAACGCTCTTCAGACAGATATTAAAAAAGGAACATCAAAGTGAAGATGCTGTAACTTTTCTGAGCATTTTTTTGACAATGTTTCATTACTGCTGGGCAGGTCTATAATCTATTTCCTTTGAGACTTCCTTCTTAAGTCAAGATCACACAATTATGAGAGCTCTCATTCTGACGGCGGGGCGGAAATTAATTAATAAATAAACACTGCATTTTTACATTCATCAACATGCGGTAAGAATAGCTCTAATTATCACAGGTGAATTAACACTTTCATATTTGTGTCAAAAAATTAATTGTATCCCTTAACAGCAATTCCCAGGGGAAGTTAAAGAAGAGAATGGGTAAGGTAAGAAGGGAAAAAAGAAAAACAGTGCGGACCACCAAGAGTGCTAATTGCTGCTTTCAAAGCCTTGCATCAGTGTTACCGTCTTTCTACGAGAGTGTACAGTGTCCCACAGAGAGATGATGTAGGTAGAACCTTGTTACAAATACATAGATGTCAAGTCTTGATCTGCAGTACCTGGCAGGGAAGTTCTCTTCATCTTCACTTAACCAGGCAAGCTGACCGAGAGCGAGCTGTATTTAGAGCAGCAGCAGCGACAGGTAACTGTTAAATGGCAGAACTTATGACTGAGTCGTCTGCATGTGTGGCAGGCTTCCCATAATTTTGGGCAAGTTATAAATCTTAGCTTTGAACGTGATTTTGAGTGTGTGTTTATTCATGGGTATATGTATCAGTTATAGCAGAGGCTTCCTGTCCCTGCTCCTTTCACTCGTAATGTAGGGCTAACAAGCATGACAGGGAATACAGAGTCTCTCAGTAACGAGCTTCCTATGGGGAAGCAGAGAACAGATAAGGGTCAGAGACATTGTAAGGGAAAGATTCATCATTTGAATTCTGCAACACCAAAGATAGTGGCTATATAACACGTGCCCCACCTCTGTCCACCAAAAACCAGTTATCTCCAATGTAACAGCCAAACCAGGAAACCTGTTCAGTCAGTTGTGCTGTTGCACTGCCATAACAACAGGGTACGATTTGACCTTACTCTTCTGTGTTCAAAGAGTTACACAGAAGAGTCTGGGAAATTTTGTGTATATTAATTCCTCCACTGAACTAGTTGAAGTTCACTAACATTACAGTGGCAGCAGGACTAAAAGAGAGATTTCAGACCATCTGCTTTAGGATCACTCTGGTTCCTGAATTATTTTTTGTTGGGAGGGGAAAAAAGCTGTATGTAAACTTAAACCTTATTCTTTAACACGACGCTAAAATGATCTGTCACACATTTAGAAAAGTTCATTGTAAACAATACTTCAGTAACTACAGTCCCAATCATTTGTTTCCTCATTAGTCTTTTGATTTTTTCTTTCAGGTTTTCTGAAAATCAGTTTCCAAATCAAAGTGAGATCTGAGTAAGCGTGTAAACAGCAGGTACACAGCTCCAGCTTCACATACTGTGAGTGGGCAGCTCCTCTCTCTCTCTCCTTTAAATCTTTCAGAACATAAAAGACGACTAAAGAAGAAGCCCGAATAACTATTTGACAAAATGCTGCAGACTCACTCACCTCTTAATGTCCCACCTTATACTGTTTTTTGTGAGTGACAGAATTGCTGAGAGGACATGCCCTATGTGGGTGCTTTTGACCGTTTTCCTTTTTGAGTGTTAATGTCTGAGTGAATATCCGTGTACCTGCGCTGTGACTGAATGACAGAAGGGGTGAGAGTGAGTGAGGGATCACTTCATGCATATGGTCTGCTTGTGTATATGCATGAAGTGTGTACGTGGTCAACCCACTGGTGAATACCACTGCATTAGCTAGGCCATTAGCGCATTTAGCTGTCTGTAATGCCCGAGTGTTAGTGACACGTTTGGGTCCCCCTTCCACTTAGGCACTACTTTTGACAGACAGGACTGACATGCCAGATGACAGTAATACTACTGTGTGGTAGCGAGCATTTTTCTTGTTGACATAAAATCCCATGAAAAGACCAAAGCCTCTGTAGTGTATTTATACTGACCGAGAACTGTTAAAAATGAACAAATGAGCCACACAGATTACAAAGCACATTGGTTCTAGAGCATATTTTAAGCTAATTCCTTATACACCGTTCTGTTGCTATAAAAATATTTACTAAAGTGCAACGTTAGCCACTAAAAATAATTCCTAAAAAGACACTACTGGCTGCTGTTTAGTAAAAAATCTTTTAAGTAAAAAACATATTTGTGAGTTATGTTTCCAACAAGAGCAAATGGGAAGTTAAAATGCATTCATACAGTATAGCACTGAGAAACGTAAGTAGGCACGATGTGTGAGAAATTACATGCACAAGACTAAAGTAATAGCTGTCTTACTGATTTTATATCTTTTGCATATTTGTCACATTCACGTGTTTCAGATCTTCACACTAATATTATAATTAGACAAAGATAACCCGAGCATGTACAAAATTCAGTTTTTCATTCAGTCAGTCTATCCAAACCTGCCTGGCCCTGTGTGAAAAAGTAATTGTCCTTAAACCAAACTGGTTGTGCCACCTTTGGCAATAAGAGGTGCAATCAAGCTTTTATGATATTTGGCCCACTCCTCTTTGCAAAATTGTCCACACTAACATTTTCAGTCGTTTTCACAGAGTTGAGCGTCCACGTTGAAACAGCCGAAACGCTTACGTTTCAGTCCTGTGAATGTGTGAAACGCAAGAAGATTTGATCTGCCTCATTTCTGTTTGCCGCTTATTTACTTTCCGGCTCTTTGAAACGTTGCGGCAAAATGTTGAGGAAAAGGACTGAGTTTTATAAATGGACTAACAATGAGGTGGAGTTGTTGTTGCGAGTAACACAAAAGTACAAAGTTGCAAAAGCGAGTGAGAGTTAAAGAATTTGAAGGAAAGCTATCTGGAGCATGTACTGATATTAATCTTTAATATGGCTGTCAAAATTCAAAGCAAACAAAACAACTGCTGTATAGTGCCCTCTGCTATCTTATTTTAATTGGTCACATGACTGCATCATATGACTAACATGCATCATCGTTTTAGAAAATCTCCGTTTTCGCTGTCCACACTGCGACGCGAAAGCACCGTTTTGAAATGTAGGCGTTTTCGAGAGCGTTTCCAAAACGCTGCGTTTTCCTTCAGCGAAAACTCCGTCTCAGTGTGGGTGGGAGGCCAAAACGGAGAGAAAGCGACGCATTTTCAAATAAAAACGCATTAGTGTGCACATAGTCTGAGTCTAAACTTTAACTGTATCCTGCTGCTGTAATGAATCAGTAAATGCCCAAATGTTAGACGTCTGTGTGAAGTACTATACATTGACCTGTGAACAAACAATTTCTTCCTTTTTTTGTTTATTAAGCTACCAACTCCAAGGACACACTTTATTTAAGCACGTGTTAAGTTAAACTGTAGCTAGATTTAATGCTGCAATCTGATATTCTTAAAGGAAACAGTGGAAACGCACACAACATGGTATAATTAAATGCAGAGGACGTCACCATTAAATGTAATGTTGATAATGGTCATGATAAATGCATGTAGGCCATTTGTGCATATAAGTATGATAAATTAATTCCCTGGCAAGAGCCAAAGCCTGTGCCACACCACGACACCAACAGATCTGGCAACGTCCCCCTTCCCAAGCTGCTCGATTGTTGTTATAACTTTGGGTATAAGGTAAAAAGAAATCTACACCAATGCCTTACTTCACAACACAGAATAGTGAAAAAAATGAAAAAGAAAACTTAATGGAATTAAAAAAAGAAGAGGTGACAGAAGACACTGGGCCCAAACTGCAGTCTGCTGTCTAGCCTTTGAGCAGCAATGGTGACGTGCATGTACATCCCATCCCAGAAACCCAGCTGGATGTTTCTGGGATCTCTGACGTCAAGTTTAGTCAAATCTTGGGCAATGCGGTTAAAAGAAATATCCACACCAAAAGAAGAAAAAGGTGCCTTACTTCACAACAGAATACTTTTTTTTTTTTTAAGCAAGATAAAAGAGAAAGTGAGGGCAGGTGTGCACAAGTCTACACAAAGGGGATGCAAGCAAATACTAAAAGTTGAGAATACAGAGGAAGCTCTAAGCAATCGAGGAGGACACAAACAATAGATTCCTGCAAAAGAACATAAGGAACCCCGCTTTGAAGTAACATCTGAAATCTATCCCATAAACCCATCCACTCCAAAACAATGATATTCAGCTCTTGTTGACACAGAAAGCTGCAGTAAACTGAGAGCAGTTAAAGTTTTAGATAAATAATTAAATTACATAATTTAATCTTACAATCACACTGCTGGTCGTCTCATGGCTTCAGTGACTCTGCAGGAAGAAAACGAAATTAATGAATGAAATTAAATATTCGAACTAGTACAGAATACTTAATAGAGAAAGCAATGTGTAAATGGATAATTGAGATGTTCACTATTAACATGTGACAAAGCCTTAAACAGACAAGTGCATCTACAAGCCGGAAAAATAAAGTAGCTAAAGATGTCATTTAAAATCGGTTATCTGCTGAATTGTCTTTTACCTGTAGACACAACACTGGTTCATCCAATGAGTTCTGTGTTTTTTTATGCTTGAATAATGTCTGTGGTTTAACAAAAATGAATAAATTCTTTGTAAATGGTCAGGTATAAGAATAGGACTAAAAAAATCCAAAGAAAAACATTTTTTAAGACCTTCAGAAAGCTTGGAGAACTTTTGCTCAAGCGTTCTCTGGACTCCTTTCTCTGGACCGATTGCTGCCATTGCTACACCTCAGCATCTAGATGTACCTAGGGGATAAATTTGAAAATCCCTACTTCCTTCTTAAGTTATTAAAGTCACAAGATGTTTATAGACAGGGGTGCCCATAAGTGGTCCGCAGGTGCGCATTCGCTGTCAAAATAAAAGACGCGCACCAGATAAGAAGTTGCAACGCGCGTTTGCGTACATATAAAAGGCACTGTTTTTGTCCGCTAGAGTGGGATTTTCATGGCATATTCTGCACCACATCTCTGTGCGTTCATCATTTGTTTGAAGCCAGCTCACCTCCTGCAACCACTTTTCCGAGAATACGCGCTTCTTTTGCGGTTCGGACTCCTCTGACAATTCTTTGGAGGTGGAGGAACACCAAAGTAATTGCTTAAAGGAGCTTTTTTCGACATCTTTAAGAGTTCTAAACAAATGTCTGTCCTCCTGAAAATCTTATAACACAAACGCGCGTTGCAACTTCTTATCTGGTGCGCGTCTTTTATTTTGACAGCGAATGCGCTCCTGCAGACCACTTATGTGCAGCCCTTTTCATAGAGCTTCACATCAAGAGTTCTCCAGTTATCATGTTCATAAAATCAGGTGTCCACACCACTCACCCAGCCAGGCTTCCAACTCCTTGGAAGCACAATATAAAGAAATCTGGGGTGACTAGATTTTTGCACAGTACTATTTAGTACTGGACTTTTTTGTTTACTTGCACTCAGAAATGAAGTGATTAGAATATAGGGGTTAAAGACTTCGTAAAGCAGCTGTTTGTGGCCATAACTCAAGACAAAATTTACACAGGTCTGATGGCATTTTAAGTCTAGACCCGGCTGCGTTTGGGCCATCATTTTATTTGGTCTATTTTAGCGACTTTCACACAGCTGCAAGCTTCATTTGGCCCATTCCAAACAGGCACATTTTGATCAGGCACTGCAGCAGTTTGTTCCCCTCTAATGAGGGAGTCTGAACATCAAACAGGCAATATGTGAAGGTTTCATCTGATCACAACCTGATGATCCATCACTCAAAACAGGATTCATCCCAAGAATCGTGCAGAGAGTAGTGAGAGTGCTGCACGAGAAAACCAGAGCAGATCAGGAGCAAAAAACCTCAAATCACCCTCAGTGGGAACTAAACAGTACACTTGGCACATAAACCATGGAAACTGTTTTCTGTGCTTATTGTTATCATTAGCACAGGATATAGGCATAATAAATTAAATGCTAAATCTAGTTATTTTTAACACCTTCATGGCAAGAAGTGGAAAAGTCAGAAGATGCCAAATATGAATACCAGCAACAGATAACAACATGCTAGGAGAGTATATACAGTATCTGTGATTTAAAAAATTAAGTCTAAGTTCAGGTGTTACACAAAAATATATGATCCTTGTAATTCTCCAGCATCTGACTGCATGTTCGCAGTGTCACTGTCAGATTAATTCTAAAGTGTAAAGTAAAACCATGTGTAGATGATGTCAAGTGCTCCTCAGTCTTGGTTCAATATACTGCACACTGTCAGTTCACCATAAATGAGGCCATTTGATGAGCTAAGTTTGGACACAAGGGCGTAATGGCTGCATTAAAGAGGAGACTTGGGAGAATGGATGGCCAGACATCAGTCACTTTAATCACCTTTTTCATTATTCAGTGGATGGGTGCCACCTGGTCATACATGAAGGGTGTCAATGGGATCTGGAGTCTGAAGAAGGGTGAGACATACCTAACAGGGAGCCGTGGAGAGTTTGGTACACTGAAACCTTTTTATTTTCAGCAGAAGCAGGAATACGTTTGTTTTGCTGGGCGACTATGTGTGCCTTTTTAAAAAAAAAAAAGATGATAAATACAAGAAAAGCATTGGATCTGTGTCAGTGTAACATCATTATGATCAAAATCCAAAGAACCTGAAGTAGAAATCTGTACCTTCAGTTTCTTTGCTTTATGTGTTTTGTTGACCTGGGTCAACCGTGCAAATTTAAGCCCTAGTTTCTGCAGAAGAGATCTAAATACCCTGGATTTTGTTAAAAATGACCAGCTATGATGTTAAGAGATCATCTGCTTTGTTTTTTTGAAAGGCAGCGCAAGTAAAACTCACTTACGCCCCAGTTTAAACATTTGAATTCTGGCTAAATGTCAGTATGCAAGAAAGGTAACTCATGCCTACAGGATGATCCACACCCTCACATTTCAATGCAGTCCTACCGTCCACTTTTCACAGACACACACCGCAGAGGAGATAAGAGAGAGAATAAGCTGTCAGCAGGCCGAGTTCACCAGTCCCCTCTATATTCTTCACATTACTACAGAGGGAACAATGTGTCTGCGGTGGCAGGTGGCCATAGTTCATAATGTGCTGATGCTGACCAAGTGTCAGTTTGATCCATGGGATCGGTGAGTGGGACGGGGCTGTGGCTCCTGAATCCTTAAGCAAGCAACTGTGTGGTACTCCTATGGGGACGGTCGGAGACATGATACAGATGAGACCGGCAACTATCTGCCTAATGGCAGACAGATACAAGGCGGAGAGAGAGGGAAGGAGGGATGAAGAAGGAGGAAGACAGCATGCAGGACAGATGAAAGGTTGAGTATCACATTTGAAAAAGGCACAAAGGCAGATACTGCACTTGTTGTTCTGTGTTATTTGTCTTCATAGGCTAGTAACCCTTAAACTAATGTACTGTATCCGTCCCACAAACAGCAAATGTCTGCAGACCATTCTGTTTAGGAACAGCCGTAGCAGTTGATGTTGTATGTTCGAGTGCACGGTTGAGGCTGATGCTTTACCTCAATTACCTGCAAGTAATTTTTTGCAAAATCCGGCACACCAACATAAGCTAGCAATGGATGGCTAATTTTTCTTAGAGCACTTTACATCATGTCAACTTTGAGGATGTTACTACACACAGGTTGCTAGTTTCCAAAAAGGAAAATAAATGAATGTTTTTAGTGATTCTGAATGGTCTAGTGGTTTAAAATGTTGACCATTCACCCCACGCCTGTCATATAGCAAACAACCACAGATCGTTGCTAAGTCCGCTACTTAGTAGCTACCTGTGCTATCAGACTAATAATACTTGAATTTCTTTCACAAAAACTGAAGCACAAACCTCGTGGGTTGTCTGTACCACACAACAAATCACATTATTTGTCAGATAATTCAATTAAAAGACTCCAAAAGGAACCACCAAGCACAGTTGAGAGATTCATTTTAGTTGCTTGAATTTCAGGAGGCGGGGCCTAGCAGACAGCTATCAGCTACAACTCCTTGGTTCAGCATATCAGGCCTGAACATTACCCAAATATATGAGTCATAATACATCTACACATATACCAGTTCTGAGAGGGAGGGGTGTGGACTTATCCCTAGAGAGACAAAGAAACATTTTGTTGCTGTTAAATTCAAAATGTGAATATGTATGAAGTGGTTTGCTTTTAATGTGAGTTTCAAGTTGAAACTCTAGCATGGAGCATTTTTGCTGGCTTAATTTTTTGCCCCAGAGGTTGCTGCTAGGTTAAAGCATTGAGTCCAATCTTAAACCATGAAAAGTGATGCAAACAGCTCACACTAGTGCTGAGCAGTGAAAATGAGATCGCTGTTCCCTGGCGGCAAAATATTAATGTCACAAGATTTACACAGTTCATATCAATGAGATAAATGATCGCTTTGTTTGTTTGTTTTTTGTATGCAATTCTTAATGGTCATGTCTAAAGAGCTATAATTTGGATAATAACAATTTATCAACTGGCAATTTGAAGGCAACAAATGACAGTATTGCCACCAGAATATGTGGTTCCCCCATGACTCACTGACAGAAATGTACTGTATTCGGATTCAACTCATTGCTTTGCTGTCCATCCTGCACCTTTAGTGTTTTCTGAAGACTTAACATAGACAACAAAAATTGGCTAAAATATATTTAATATCTATAAATAAGTAAACTGACTATAAAGTCATCAGTCAGTCATCAGCTTTATTTGCCACGTGCAGGTTGCCCTGCAGTGGAATGGACCCGCTACTGCTAACTGCTTGTTTCCCATACCAGCCATAGCCAAGATCCGAATGAATGGTTGAGTCAGGAAGGGAATCCTGTGTAAAATCTTTGCCAAATATAATATTATCAACAAAGAGATTTCCATTCCAGACCAATCGGGGCCCAGGTTGACAATGACTAACATGTCATTGTCAACCTGGGCCTCGATTGATCCGGTTTGAGTGGAAACTGAAGCAGCAGAAAAAGAAGCTATAACAACATGAATTAAATTCATTTATTTTAATTAAGGTCTGTTGACTGGGCAGTTTGACTGAGTCTGCAAAAATGACATCCATCAGAATACATTTTTTTAATATGTTTGTATTCTTTTGAATCTATGTGCACAAATCAAATGATATACATGAACACTGTGTCACAGTCTTGTAGAGACCGCAGCAGGTTAGGTAGGGAGATGTACTTTTTAGCGCTGACACAAATAAACTGAACTTGGAAAGGGGGGAGAGGACGTAGTTAGGACACAGTTGTTTACACAAACACACACACCTTAAGGCAACGTCTGCTGTGAGCAATGAGCTGAGTGAGCATGATCAAAGCAACAAAGTACAGCAGAAGAGACACACACATCCACATATCTTAAGCAAAAAAAAAAGAAAAAAAAAGTGTAACTCACACACACATTGACAGAGCTACTTTATCAGTCCCAGGATCTGACTCAACAGCATTTACATATTCAACAAACTGTCACATCCACAAATGCACACAGGAGCCCTGGGCATTTATTTGAAATAGATTAATATATTAAGTGATGCATGAAGTATGTGCAGAGTGACAATAAATTCATTGTTGAGATGATTCATTGTCATCTAAACAACGCACGTGATAAGCTGTTACTGTGTTTGACTGTGGATCTTATAAAATATGCATGTAAAGCTTGCTTGTGTGATTTATTTATTTATTTTTTCATTCCAATCTCAATTGCTGGTCAATGAACTGGTAATGAACATCAGTGTCTTTAGTTAGTCAGCGCCAGGAAGGTCAGACGATGACGTTGCTGGCGATAGATAACGGGAAAGGAGGAGGAAAATCCCACAAACATTTAATTTTTAAAGAATGTCTCTGTACTGTTGCTGTTTACCCTCCGCAACATCCCTGACCCAGCTCATCGCCTCTCATTGTCGCCACCCTCCACACCCCTCCCGCGCTCTTCTTTCATTTCCAAATGCGCTCTCCCTCGCTCTCCCTCTTTTGGTCCCGCCATGCGATTTATTGCGCAGGGCAGGCAGACAGCAGAGAAACCTCCCTGTATGGAACGATCTGTCATCTCAACATTATCAGCCAAACACACCGCCTTCCATATTGTGCTACAAGGGCTTGGGCAAATTGCTATTTTTATGGGACATGATAAAGGAAATGCTACCTTATGTTCACATTTTTTACTGCCCCGATGTTAGAGCAGGACATGCAATGATTCACTATATTGGAAAGTAGTTTGTGTACTTTGTAAGGTGTGTGTGTGTCGCTGCGTTGGTGGATTGGTGGGTGGGAAAGAAAGAGAGAAAATGAGCATTAATATGGCTGTAAAATTGTCAGCCATTAGGCAGTTCTATAGTTTGATTGTCGTGTCAGTCATAACAGCAAAGAGGCGCACGAGTCTTGCACGGCTGGTTTTAATTAAAGGAAAAATCAAGAGTGATAGATTAATCTCATTTACAAATGGCAGCACTACTGTATTCGGATTGTTTAATCTCAGTTTCAAATAGATCACACGTTTGTATGTGTTTCTTTTTTTGTCTCATCTATTTTGGTCAAGTCCTGGTTGTCGTATATCAGCAAGTCCAAAAGTCAGGATAGGCGAGATAAAGAGAGGGGAAAAAGCAAATCTGAAGGCAACAAGCAAACCTATTACCATGTTCTGTGGGCAAGATGAGTGCATGTTGACTTCATCTGTCTGCTCTTTTTCTCCTCTCTCTTCTCCTTCCCTGTCTTTTCCTCTCCTTCAATCCTTCTCTCCCCGAGCCCTCGGCATGCCTGACAGCCAGCGCTGCACCAAACTGACAGGCCCTCAAACCGTGGCCAAGAAAGCGAGCGTTAATTAAGTCATTGCCGGACTGTAATTTCCTTGAGAAGTAAAAAAATTTCTTCACACGCGAAAAGGTTACCAAGACCTTTTCTGTGTCAAAATTACCATGCGTCATGAATATTAATGTGCTTAATGAAGACAACCTTTGGTTCATCAAGAATGTTCCAGTAGCAGGTGCCAAGCTGATAAACTCACTTGGTGAAGGCTGCCCCCCCCCCCCCATCTTTTTCACTTTTTTTCCCATTGCTTTCTTCTTTTTGCAGTTTTATGTCAGATCCTTAGAGAGTCAGTTATTTAAATCAACATCTTCCTATCAGAATTTTCTGGCTCACATGAAAACACATACACATTAACACACATATCTTTCTTTTTATTCACTTTCAGGTGTCCTTGGGCTCGTCTCTCTGGCCTGCTGACTTTGGTTGTCAGATTTCCAATACAAAGATCGGTCTCAAAATGTTTATTTCTCAGTCTCAGTTGATTTCACACATCCTCTTCTTTAGTCAAATGTCTGAGAGTTCAAATAAATTTGATGTTTTCTTTAGCTGCTCAAGTTCAGTTGGGCCTTGTAGCAAGATAATTATACTCCGTCCTTGACATGTTTCAGACTGGCTTTTGCTTTCATCACTAAAGAATGTTAAAATAGTTTAAAACACAAATGAAAATTATTATGAACCCAAATTTCAGTGTAATAAAGGTTCTGTTTTTAGTTTTGCGGATTTTTTAAGATTGAGTCAGACAAGCTCATGGACGCTTCTTGTCATTAGTATTTTGCTGATGTTCAGTTGTGATCTTACTAAATATTAGATACAAAAAGTATTTAATACTCAAAACTGATGGGACTATAACACACTTGCTTTGGTAAAAAAAAAAAGAAATAGATGTATACACTGAGCTAAGCCAAAACGCTAAAAACAACATTAAAAACGTATTATTACTTAGCAACTTAGCATTAACTTAGCATATGCTAATGGACCAAGTTACAGACTGGCAAACAAATATTTTTGTTTGTGTTTTTAAAGAGTTATATAAAACTGTTAAACATGTTACTTACTGAAATGTGCGCTACTTTGTATCATGCGTAACACTGCAAACATGCTGACGTCACATTAGCTTTCATTCTGGCTAACCTTAGCAGTGCTAGCAACAGCAGCTGTTGTAGAACGTGATTTCATTTAGCTTTGGTATAAAAATTCAGTTTATTCTGACACTATATACAAAAATGTTACCATATACTTTCATAGGACCAGGAGGTTTTTGGGGGTTTTTTTGCAACCACAGCTATTGCCATCTGGCGGCCATTACAGAAAGACTGCAGGTTTAAGGCTCTTCTGCATTGACTTTATTCTTTCTGACCTACTAAAAGATGTCGATGTTTTATTTGCCTGTGGTCCAGACCTTAACCCCTCTGAGCATCTTTAGGATGTGCTGGAGAAGCAGTCCAAAATGAACACTGGGAGATTTTGGCGAAACTTAAAGTTTGTGACGCTGCATAAGCTTATCAAAATGATGCCACAGCAAATGCATGGCATCACCATAGCTAAATTGACTCTAATGAAATATTACCTGTGTGTGATGTTTTTTCCCATCCAGATATAAAAACATGTGAAAAAAGAAACAGTTTGTGTTATTTTACTCATGTGTGCTACGAATGAAACTTAAAGGCTATTTGCCAACCAAAATTAAAGATTAAAAAGAAAAAACTTCTAAAAGGTAAAACAAGCTATTGCAAGCAGCTTTCAAGAATAGCTTGTGGGCTGTGATCAAATAGTCTACACTGAGTGTAAAACTGCATTTTTGCTATACTTACCATTACCGCTTCATATTCTGATTTAAAATAGTTATTTGACTCAAATACAGTGATTTGCATGGGTTGTTGATTTTTATTCAAGATACATTCAAGATACATCTTAACACATAACCAGACACATGCACTAGCTCGTGGACAGTGACTTATCACTGGCTTTCAGCATCTGTCATTGCTCACTTTATCACTGAGTTGTGCCTACTCGCTGTATCAACACACATTTATTCTCTGTGATTTTAAAAATACCAGTGATTTATAAATAGTAATGGCCATGTTGCATCTTGCTAAGCAAGAGGAAGTCACCTAGTGTCATCAAGAGAGCGTTTGATCTCTCAGCTCTGTGGATGAGCTGCCCCTGCACTCCTCCTCCTCCTTAGCCACGCCGCTGCCTATTATTTCAGTTGTGTAATTGAGATGCAGAAACATTGACAGAACTCATTTACTGCGATGGAGAACTGTGTAATGTGGAAAGGAACACAGATTATTACATCAACCCGCACACACACAACAGCAGACAGATACACATGGTTGTAAAAGTGAATGTAATTTGGCACCACGTTTGAAGAGCATCTTAAATTGTTCTGCGAGGATGTGAACTTGTAGTCGTACGTGTAGCCGTGGAGGCAGAAGTGACCAAAGGTGCCAACGTGCTGGGCCACTCCTTCCATGCACAGTTTGAACTTGTACACAGGTGTTTATTATGGGACTCCCGCATCAGTATGTGTGTTAGTGAGCGGCTATTGAAACGGGATTACATGTTTATCCATCTGGAAATATCAACAGCATCTTTTGAATCTTCTTTTTGTCTCTCTTGAACATCCTCTCTCCCCTCTTTCTCTATCAGGATGACAAAGACGGTGGTTCATCCTCTTGAGACAAAGGACCTCAGTCACACACATGTGGACACACACAGACACACACATACACCAGAGCACCGAGGTCTGCTGTCATACACCTCTCATTAATTCCTACCTGTCAGCCGGCTCCCCCTACCGTATCGGCCCCCCGAAAGGTGACAGCTTTCCAATGACTGACAAAGGCTCTTTAGGTGATACAGAAGATCCCTAGCAACCGCTGGCTTCTGTAAAGTGCCCCTCAAATGTCACTTTTGCTGCTCGGAGACGTGCACACTCACACACCCACACACAGTATTTTTAAAAAAGAGGCCTGCTCTCAAGTCTTCAACCATCTTTGACATCCCGAGGCTATGGATGTCACAGAGGCCTCAGCTCTTAAAGCTTTTAACATCCGAGAGAGATGGCGTTGTTTGACAGCGCTATTGGTGGATGCCATTGTTGCGTGTCGTTTTCTCCCCAAGTGCATGGGATTTGCTTGTTTTTTCTGTTGTAAGAGGCAGATAAGGAAGAGCGAGAAACAGAACCAAACTTTCCCTCTGTGTCCATTCAGCTGTCATGAGTTGAGTGGCAACAGCGAGCAATATTGGTGTCGGCTCACACTAGCTGGTAAGGGGTCAAGTACAGAGAAATGCTGGCTTCTCGTATTGACGTCATTCAGCTGTCGAGGCTGATTCCATAGAGCAGCAGTGCCTGTTTCCAGTATTGTCTGTATTGCAGAGCTGATGATAGTAGGCTGAGGCATTTGAAATATACGACTATTGTAAAACTTCACACCTGAGACACTCGGAGGTGGGTGAGAATAACTAGCTTTCTCAATGCCCAGCGAGTGAAAACGTGTCATTGTAACAAACAGGGATTACTTATTTGTCCAACATAATATTAAAAACAGTTTTTGCCTGTTATAGTGATTGTAGTTGAATGGAGATTAATGTACAATACACATGAATGGCTTGTTATGGCTTTCAGAGCGGACAGTGTGTGCAGACTTTCTCTGTGGTCGAGCTTTCTGAAATAAATGTTCTTCTGTAAGACGCTCGAGTAAACCTGGACCCATAAGATTTCCATTATGATTACAGTCTTGTCCACACAGTCATATCTGATATTTGATACCTTAGACAGTTTTAGGTGATCAGTAGCCGGTGTGCTTGCAGTTCTTCCATGGAAGCATCAAATGCTGCCATTTTCTCTGTCATCACAGAGCTGCACACAGGGTGTCCTTTGGAAAAGGTGTCTTCATGAACTAGCTGCTGCAATATTTAGTGATGAGAGGCACCAGTTCTCTTTTAAAGAGCGACTAAGTCTGTGAAGAACATGGAATTCTGAAAGGAAATGGCATTAATGGCAAGAAACCGTTCTTCTTTTTCCAGTTTGTCCCAACCATTCAGTCCTAAGTCCATTTTGGATGGTGCTTTTGATGTTGAGAAACAGAATTGTATAAATAACATAAAAGCTCTTTTTGTGAATAAAATATTTCCTTTACTATAAAATAAAGGGAATTTGCCACAGTCACATTTTTCCCCTGATTTTTCCAGGTTAGTAGCTTTGCTAAAACGAATGGGTAAAATAACATAGTAAAAATAGCATTTTTGCATTCAGCAAACAATTGCAAATAGTTGCCCTGAGGTTGGTCATGCAACACTCTCTTTGTGAGCACACAGGTTGCCTGGTGGGTGGCAACCCGTCTCCAAACAAACAGATTCAACTAATCATCCCATATGGAAAAGATATATATAAATCTTATAAAGTTTGTATCTGTCTTGTGTGAAACTTGTATGAAAAGCATACAAGAGTAAAAACAGATATAAGATCCTTGAAAAGTTATATAAATGAAACTTGTATGTTTTGCATACTTTACTAAAACAATATATGAAAGTAATGAGAAAGTGGCCACTTCCATGAGTAAATCATATAAGCCTTACATTATATGATTCACTATATGAAGTAGGCCACATCTTATGCAAGTCTTTGATAAGTTTTTACTATTTCTTTTCCATATGGGATGATCCAATTAAGACTGACTGCAGTCATGTTGTCTTTCTCCATTGCCAACATTTTGCAATCACTTTGAGTCAGCATGCGCCAATAAGCTGAACTTGTCTAGGACACCTCTTTCCAAAAGGGGACTGAACTCAACTGGTTGTATTGTGGTTATTTTCCTATATAAATGTAAGGCTGCTGAGCTCTTATTGCAGTTTACTGTCCTGTAGCAACTGTGTCATTATTTTAGAAGAATTTTGTAGACCTGTTCTCCATCTTTAAAGCAGTGAGAATTCAATGCACAGGGTCACAATAATTTTGGTTAGGCCGATGTCTCCAACCACTTCTCTAGTGTGACTTTAGCACAACACACCCTCCTTTAAAATTTACCTGAAGAGTCACCTTTCTTTACAAAGTATGTTTCATGCTAAGCCTTTGAGAATCTCCTTAATCTCCTTTTTTTAATAATCAGTTACTTAGTAAGCAGAATCAATCTGTTTCTAAAATCTACTCAGGAAAGGGATTTGGAAATGACCGTTGCAACAAAGCAATGGAAAGAATCTCTGGAAGCTTCTCACGTTTTCCAACAGTAAAGTCTCTAAAAGGTGAAGATCCAGTGTGTGATACATACAAACTGACTCCAGCCTCATTCTTTCTGACATTGCCCTGATTTGCCAGTTTTACTGGGATTCAGTATAACCATCAACTGACTTCTTACAACACCTACCTCATGATAAGGATCACCGTGTATGTATGCATGTATATCTATAGGTATGTTGTCTCCTCCAGGTGGGTCAGTCTGCATGAAACTGTGCAGGAACGTCATCATCCGTCCAGCAATTATTAGCATCTTTTTAACAAAGAATTTAAATCCTAGTTCTTTTGATTTTTTTTTAAACGTTTTTTTACGTTTCCATTTCCATTGTATCACACTTAATGTATGTCACCCATACATCACTTAACAGTCACTGCAGCAGAATTTTGTTTGACTCCTCACTAAATAAAGAAAGAATAATTTGGAAAAATAAACAAAATTATAATATCACTGGAATTAAGCTGAAAATAACACATTTTTAGCGCAGGGATTGAGTCTCCTAAATTGGCAGATCTCACCATGTTGGACTCGAGTGGTCGAGGGAGTTGATGAGACATCTTAAATTTAAGAAATGAAGATTCACTGTGTGTGGGTCCTCTGATAAATTTGAGAAATCCTGACTATATAAAAATAAAACTTTAATGACAACTATCTTGTTTATATGTAAAAGGAAGCTTTTTCGTGACAACACTTTAAGCCTGCCTCTTTGCAAAATCAAAAGTTGCTGTGTTTGTGCAACCTGACTGTATAGAAGGCAGCCTGCAACAGTTCTCCTGTGGACTGATGGTTACTTAAAGATGGTTTTTTGGAGCTTGTGCAGGTGGTTTGTTCCCAGGACCAATGACAGAGTGTATGAATTTGCTTTGATTTGCTACTATGACAGGTGTCTCGGGCATATAGAAGTGCCTGGAGAGGCTCATGGGTATAGCAGTATGTAGAACAGTTTGTCACAACAGCTGGCAATAAAAAGTATGAGAAATTAAAAAAAGAAAAAAGAAATAAGGGTGCAATAATTAAAAGCAATGACCTGGAGATGAACCTACAGTGCTGTTACATGAACAAGTGGACCAGGAGTTTAGAGAAAGTATTTTGGAACCAGTGGTTAAGAGTCAAAGAGTGAAAGGCCTGAAAAATACCTGCGTCTCATTTTAGCAATATGGTTCAATAAAGCAAACAACCGAAAACATGTGAACTTTACTTTTAAATTGCACTTTTGAATTATACTGATCAATTTAAAAACGGCAAGATTAAAAAAGTCGAACACAAGCAGTCACAAAACAGCTGGATCTAAAAGAATTTACTAATGATGTAGATAAGACAAGCATCAGTGTGGCATTCATTGATGAAGTTTAAAACGGGAAATATATGCGAGAGAGTGATTGAGGGAGCGAGCGTGAGCTTATCAAATTAACCAATCTGCCACACTGTGACTCAAATGAAAATCACAACAGGATGCCGGTGCTTAGAGCACCAAAGCCTCGGCTCTGTACGGTGTTCAGCGAAACTAAACTGGACGCTTTTGTGTGATTCAGTGTGGAAACCATGATGGTTACGAACTGTGAGAATGGTATTGTTTGAAATATGCAAGTAACAAGTATACTGGACCAAAGTGTTGACTTATTATTGTGATTTTTTTTTTCAGGTTGAAGTTCTTAAATAAATTACTTTGCTCTCATAAAAGTCTTTGCTGGTCTAAAGCAGTTTCTCATCTGCTGCGAACCTCAAATTGAACCGATATAAAACTGATTACTTAGGCTTTCCTAGTTCAGTGAAATTTAGCCAATAAAAGGTCGTATTTATGGCCTTTGTTGCACTGTGCGTTTGGCCACATCATGAAAGGCTTTTTCTGAGTGTATATATTATAGTAGCACCAAACTAATCTAGAACGATAGTCATATTCAGCATTTCATATGTTAACTGATATTTAGAGCTTGTTAAACACCTCGCATGGCTCTTAAAGCCTGACATTGTCATTCCTCAAGTGGAAATCTTAGCGAGGAATAAATGAGTAAAAGCAGGTGCTGCTAATAAGAAAAAGTGCACCACAAAGCAATTATCACGAGAAATGAAGCAAAATGATTTCAGCGGATGTCACGAAGGTGGAAATTTACCCCATCAGTAAACCAGATGATTGCATTAGTACAACCGCACAACCACAAAGTGACAAGCGCTCAGAGCCAACAATCACCTTCTGCACCGACTGAGGTGGATTCATCATGTGGTTGTACGGTTTACAACTGAGTACAAATAGTGTGTGCAGGTGCACATTTGTAAGGATGGTGAGTGTAACTTGATGTTTATGAATGCGTTAAAAATCTCTCATGGTGAAAACAAGCTCTTGATATGAAAAGAAATGAAAACTTTAGCACCATTTGTTTTTCACAGCGTCTTTAAATACTTTATCGTAAACTTATTCATCTTATATCTGTTCGTTTATCTTTTTCTGTGGTAATTTTCTGCATAGGAGTCAGCAAAACTGAACTTTGAACCTCGATACACGACGACCACGGTGATTCTCCCAGTTTTACAGTATCCCCCGTCTGTGGCAGCATCACCTTTTAAGCATAAGGGAAAAAAAATGTTGAAATATATGGCTCAAGCTTTCCTGCAGAAATTAATTATGTAACCTATTGTAGCATACCTCCAAAGTTCACGGTGCATGAAAAACTTAATATGCATGGCCTTCACCTTTACAGGCTCATAAAACTGTAGAGTTGTGCTTAATTTTTTTTTTTTTACTTATTTTACAGTGTGACAGAAATAATTTATTAAGACCGGCATATGATAATAACACTCTGCTTGGGAGAGATGTTAAAAAGTTGGGTTTGATGTCCACTCGCACAGCCGCAGAAAGGTCAATAATATTTTTTAATACGCCTCTAATGATATTCATGTTCTTAGTCATCACCTTTAAATTAGATTTTGTGAGGAGCAATGGAAATAATTCCACCGTCTAAAAAAAATCTGAAGTTATGTGTGTCTGTGTAAAATACGTTGCCATTATCAAGATATAACTGAGTAGACATATATATGGATAGATAGATAAAGGCTTATGGGTTAAAAGATACTGCATGCACTTTTGTGTTAGAGAGAGTTTGATTTCGCTCAGCCCTGCAGTTTCTTTTCTCAGAGTGAAATGTAGCAAAAACAGTATAACACAATCTGTAAAGGCAAAACTCTTTATTTATCAAGTGGCTCTCTGGCACATCAAGTATTGTATTTAATACTCTGTAGTACTTTACTGTCACTCTGGATGTGTATGCTGTTGCTGTTTGACCTACATCTCAGCTGTGATGTTTGTGTGAAAATGAAAAAAGGTAAAAATGCCACTTTTAAATGCTCTCTCACGCATGTATCACAGACTGGACTCATCAAGTCAGGGTTGTGCGTGTTCTCCGACCAGGGCAGGTCTGGCGGCCCTGCCTACTACTTGATTAGGCCACTCTGACAACCCAGCAGCCTGGTAAGGTCAAGCCCTACAGAGTGTCAGAGAGGTGGGATGATGATGTATCTCTCTGATGTCTCCGTTTTTACCCTCTTGACTTTGTTGTTTTTCTCTTTACTCTTTTTGCCCATCTGTTGGGGACGCGTCTCCCATCAGAGCTGGACATCTAGAATGTTAACCGTCTGCGTGCCTGCAACAGAGCATTGCTTTGTATCGTCTGCAAGTAACAAACCGAAAAGAGACTTGGTGGATTCTCCGCCTGCTTCACCTACTACACCTGTTGGTTTGTCTGACACACAATAGTTCTTGTAGCATTTTTTTTTCATATGTTTCAGAGGCTAGTTGTACAAAAACAAAGTAGTCACTTAACTGTTGCTATGTGGTTAATGTCTTACTAGATGTCTCACGTGTTTCGTGTGAAAATAGAGATATGATTTTTCACATATGTTGGACAGACTTTTCTTTGCATATTGTCAAAAAATGTTTTAGCAAAATGTTAAAATAACCTAATTGCATTTTTTTCTAACATGTGACATACTTTGTATTAGTTTTATACCAGAGAAAACTTGGTCTACACATGGTAATGAAAGGCTGTTTGGGATGCTAGCCCAGTGGTTGGGCTTGCACAGGTATTTTGTCTCTTTTCATTCACGTTATTTATTCACTGAATTAGAAACGGGCTGCATTTTTAGAATTTAAACAATAGAATTATATGAATATATACATGTAGGTCTATAATTTAATGGTCAAGGACACAGTTCAAATCTCACTCACCTCCACACAGCAGACCAAATACTGTGTCACGTAGGCGTTAGTGTTGGATTGCTGCTTACCCCCAAATGACAGATGTGTAATCCACAATTGGAAAGGGATTTTTTTGATTTTCACAGGGTAGAGAATTAAAATTTTGATTGCTATATTAAATTTTTTATTGAATAGACTGGATACTGAATAGACTGAATACAGCAGCGCAAAGATTTTCGTCTTTTAATGCCAGGTTTGGAGCTAGGTATGTGGTTATAGTTTATCCATTATGCCAGACCTTCCCAAAGTGTGGGGCCCACCTAGGGGGGGCACAGAGCCATTGCAGGGGGGGGGGGGGGGGGGGTATGAAAAGGGGGAAGAAAAAAAAAACAACGCTTGGACACTGCTAGCATAATGGACAGGTTTTTGACAGGGTGCCCACACAAACGCAAAGCATGCGATGAAGCATCGCTGAATATGTTTCCAAACCAACTTCATTCTAAGCCAAAGACTAGAAAATATGGTGAAGCAAATCTTCCCTTTGGCTTCACCTGCACAAGTGCCAAGGTAGGTCTCCCCTGCAGAATTGGTTTTCCCTGTGTCGGGAGCAGCACTGGGCTGTTTAAATCACAGACAAACATTGTCCCACATTCTTGATTTTTATTTCACAAACACGTCTTGTAATGACTAACTACTCCTGACATGTTGGAGATGTTAGCTCTTTATACAGTAAAGTTACAGCGGGATACAAATAACATCAGGCTGATCCTGCCACAGTTTGTTCCCTCGGTTCAAATCCCGGACAAACAGTATCCCACAGTTTTTTATGTTTTTAAACCCATTTTGCACAGAGAGGCATTTTTTAAGAAATGTATTGATAGCAATGTTGAATATTATTACACAGGAAAAGAACAACTACACGTAAAATAATCAAACCGTGACGTCTCTGCCTTTCTAAATAGTAACTGAGTGCGTGTAAAACTTGTTGATAGAGACAAAATACTGTCACTGTTAATCTGAATGTCTGCCATTATGCAATTCATCTCATGTAAACAATAACGTGGCGCACAGCGTGACGTTACTTTGACGTTGCGTGCGTTTACGTGTGGACGAAACAGCTGCGTTTTCAAAAATACCCGTGTAGGTGCGGACGTAGCGTAAAAGAGTTAGTAGTTTATTTTCTTACTACCTGTAATTTATTGCAGATCACTTGTATTTACTTAATTGTTTACTAAATGGTTGAGGTGTGAAATAAACTGCAGTGGAGCAAAATATGGGTGTGTGTGGTTGGAGGATGTGTTTGTGCGTGCGTGTGCGCACGGGGGGCGCGAACATTTTTCTTGTAAAACAAAGGGGGGCCTAGCAAAACAGTTTGAGAACCACTGCATTATGCCATGCACAGGCTTAGTACTTTACATGCCCACAGGATGCTCACACCGTGTATTTATGAACTTACATGAACTGCATTTTATCCCCAAAACAAAGAGGTGTTCTTTTCTCCCGGCGACTGCAAGCGGTTTGTAGGTGAGAACAGCTGCTGTGATCCAGATGTTTCGCCCTAAGCCATTCATCCTACACACTGCTTCTTCTGTAGGAGCATCTCTTCCTGTTAGAATGTAAGCGGGCGTTTCAGCTGCTAATTTTGCTGATGGCGCTAGTTGAGCAAGTGGTCGGGGGATTGGCTATTGTCAGTGTGACCTCAGCAACAGTTTCCATCACGTCTGAAAGCAAATGGGTGTAAATCACTAAATAAGAATTCAAACTGCATCTTAACATATCCACACGCCTCAGATATTCAGTGAGTAAGGATACAAAAGGATGCCGCTGTGCCAGATTTCTCTCGTTTCCCCTCTTGGTTTTGGTTTGCGCCTTTGCGTCAGCGTCTCCATATGAACAGTGAGAGAGGCTAGAAGTTTGTGCTGTGTGTGTGTGTAGCAGCAGGTGTATATGTGGGGAGCCGTGCATGGGTGTGTGTGACTGTGCTCAGGTGGCAGATACCCTCGGTAAATCATTTCAAATCCATTTATTCAGAAGCCTGTGTGCAGACGACACCTGCACAACGCTGCCAAAGATGTGCCACAATGTCAGCCACTCCGTTTGCAGCTCTGACCCCACCGGCTGGCGTGTGCATGAATGTGCACATGTTTATGTGTATGCATGCTATGTGCTGTGTCTAGTAGTATTCAGTGTTTGTCTATTTATGTTAGGGTAGGTGACTCTGTCAAATGTGTCTTATTCTAAAAGAGAGAGAGAGAAAGGAAAAGCAGCAGGGGAAGACTTTCTGAGTGGCTGTGTTATTGCTGTGTTGCTTTCAATGACTGCCGCCTTATATCTAGCATCAATCCCGAGGATAAGTAGTTAATTTAATTACTTTAATGAACAAACTGATGCTAAAAAGGAGGAAGCTTTGGTTCCTAAATAGCAAATTAATTTTTAAAAAACGCCAGAGATCAAATTAATGTTATTTTTAGCTCGGATTTATACTTTTTTTTTTTTTGATATGACAGCTGTCTTAATCTGTGTTCAAAATGAGTTCGTTTGCGTGTGTCGTTTGCACGGTGACAGTCAGTTGTGACAGTTGTAAAGTGTTCTTGAAAAAGCGCCCGACGTGGACACTCAAGGCAGCCAGACGAAAGATTTGCGGGCTGTGATGTCTGTGTGTCAAATTACTTATCTCGCTAAGCATATGCTGGCACTTCAGAATCATATACTTCAAACCGGGATCCTTCAAAAGCATCAAAACGGACTGTCTTATTCAACACATCAGTCATGTAGCCAACAGCAAAATGAGCGAGATGTCATTTGCACTCGACAAAAAAAAAAGAAAAAGAAAGCTTCCGGAGACATTTTAAAGACGCTCTCGATGACTGTTTCAATTTGGAAAGAGCGGTAATGATATCGTCTCAGCTGCCTTTTGTGCTTTTTTTTTTTTTCTGAAGATACAAGTCCACGACAAAGACTACTTAGATGTGCACTTCAGCTAAAGCTTTGCCAATTATTAATCTGAGTCCGGAAGACAATTAGTAAATCACTGCAGCACCCATTATCCAGCTGTTGCCCTAGATTTCAGGATTTTGTTGGGTTTTTTTGAAGAGTGAGGCAATCTCAGGGTCAATTTAGCCTGCCGCTAATGACAAAACACGAAATAATGATCCACGCTTTCAAACTTTGCACGCGCTTTGTGCCAATAACAAAGTCGTCTTTTGTTTTGAAAGTCTGAAATAAAATTATACAAACAATAATGACCCTCCTGCTAGATTATAAAAAGAAAAACAACAAAAATGTCTTTGCCAAATGCTACTGTAGCGATCGCCCTCCTTACACCTCAGCTCTCACAGCGCACCGGTCCTTGAGCTCGGTGCAAATATCTCACTTGGTTTGTACTGTTCCAAGTGTTGCAGAGGGCTAAACTATTTCATACTGCGTTAATTGGCCAGTGTCATTCCTGACGTTTGAATAAACAGAGAAAAAGAGGGAAAGCTGAGACAAATGGTGGCTAATTAAAGTGGTGTGTGTGTGTGAGTGTGTGAGAGAGAGAGAGTATTACAGAGTGAGAAACCAGCTGACAAAAAAAAAGGAGTGACGAAACACCCCGTCTGACAAAAGCAACTACTTTTTTTTGTGATGGAAACTTAAGATGAATAGAGTAAAAAAAAAAGAAATCATTCTGCTTTCTTTGAAATCCTCTGCCTCTCTAATTGGGTTTTATTTAACGCTGACTGAGGGAGAAAGGAAAGTAATGATTTGCCACGTATTAAGAACAGGCGATTTTTAAGCCTTTGGCTGGAAGTATTTTTGAGAATTGTCATTAAAGAAAACAAAAAAATGTGTATAGTAGAGCCATCTCTCTTCTCCTGACCCTCACCGCTGCAAGCAATCTGATAAAACTCCCAGGAAAACTAATCTTAAAGAAGAGAGAAGAAAAATAAAGAGAAAGTAGGAAGTAGGTAGAGAAATGTTTGAACTCCCACCCAAGGGGGGACTCCAGAGGTAGTGGGTTGGTCCGCCACATCATCTCCTGGGGGAATTCTCCTCCTCACCATTTCTCTGCTACTCTACAGTAGCCTCACCTTATGTTACAGTCCCTCTCCATCTCTCCTTGTCTGTGTGTGTGTCTGAAAGACTCACATGTGTGGGTGCGCACACATATACAAACCTTCAAACACTCGCCCAGCCCCCCCATCTCGCTTTTCTCACATTTGACCACTTGTCAGTTGATGTTTATGGGCCATTGTTTGCAGTGCTGATGATCATTGTCACCGGTTGATTCCATTACACGTAGCTCTCTGATGGATGGGGCCTACCCTGGCGTCCACTGATACGGGTGTCCTTGACCACCGGGGCAGACGCAATGAAGAAAGTAGGCATAGAAGAGGAGACTTGATCCTTTATTTTATTTTTTATTCACTAGGAAGTGTATCTCACGATCCGATTTTCTGAGTGATTTCCAGGTGGGAGAAAACATTAAATGATTTCAAAAACTGTGGGCAAAACACAAAAACGTGACAAAGTTCAACGCTTTAATGGCTGATTGGTAAACATACCAAAGAGGAAATGGTGGAAAACACACAGAAAATACAGAACAAATCACACATCAAAGCATTTTCTGATCTGATGACAGCCCTTTTCCTTTGGCAGTGCAGTAGCTGAGGTTTGGTTTACAGTTTGTACACAAAAACAACCTGGAATTCGGGGTTTGGGTTAAAACAAAACAAAAAGAGCATGTAGTGAAACAGGAAAAGCGCTGTTTTGGATTAGCATGAGTACTTCAGTAAGCATTCACAGACATTGTTATTTTAATCAGAAACACAAATGCTAATGGTAGCAAGCAAGCCTTTGATTGTATTTGCAGTTTTTACAGTTTTAGGAAAAGATGGTGAAACGGATTGCCGCACACCTTTTCTATAACATAAACCAGGTTTATGCTTTGCTCAGAAAAGGAATATATTATTATTTAATATATTAATGTATATATTTAATAAAGTTTGGGCCCATGCCAACATCACAGGATCCTGCTATTTGTCTTGGAAGACCTGCATACTGCATGCATGAAGTGCCAGGGCCAGCACCTACGACGTCACACCACACGAGCACATGTGAAACCAGTATACAGTATACTCCAGCACACAATGAGTCAAAGCACCAGCCAATCAAGATCTTAGAACAGTGGTCCCCAACCCCCGGGCCACGGACAGGTACTGATCTGTGATTCGTTTGGTACCGGGCCGCGAGAGTTGAGGCTCGGGTGTGAAATTTATGGTTTTTGGGATTTTTATCAGTTTTTATCTTTATTTATTTATTATTTTTATCATTAACTCAGTTTCCCTGGATCTTTTCCCGTTTTATGAATAAATCTTTTTTTTTTTTTGGTACCGGTACTGGTTTTATTTTTTTGTATTTATCCGCAACACCTTAAATGCTTAAATGACATAAACCAGTCCGTGGCGCAAAACAGATTGGGGACCGCTGTCTTAGAAATCTCAAATTTGACCAAAAAAAAGTATTTGTAAATGAAAACAAAGCTTGTTATATATTAATTTCTCAAAATGTTTGTTTTAAGTGAAAAAAATACCACCATGGCATCTAGAGCAGGGCAATATGACCAAAAATATTTATCACGATATACATTTGAAAATTTGCGATAACGATATAACTGACGATATAATTGACACTAGACAAAATACTTTACAACTCCACAACTTTATTAGTGCAAAAAAACCCATCAATGTATTTTCACTTAAACAAGCAGCTGTTTTTATGTGCATTAAAGTTATATAAAAATTTAACAGTGCAAATGCAACATTCCTCGCTGGACAGCTACTTAACCAAAAGGCTATTATCAACGTAAGGAAAATGGACCGACATAATCCTCAGCACTAACCATGCCTATAAATATCCACAAAACTTAAAAAAGAGGATTTACACACACCAAACTACGGTAAATATTATGAACTATGAAGCACAGTACGTATCACATCACCAGACGAGGACTACCTGCCTACGCATAGCCTGTAAAATGCTCCGACAATATCAATCAAGCGGTCTGCCGCGCCGTCGTAGCCCTTAGCCAAAGTCGTACTGAAACATTTGACAGACTTCTTTGAGCGCCAGACTGTACCACCAAAAATCGCTTTCCAGAGTCCAGTAAACAACAACCAGAATTCATACATAAAAGAAAACAACAACGGGATTATAACAGGGTGCACATAAGTGGTCCGCATGGTGCGCATTCGCTGTCAAAATAAAAGACGCGCACCAGATAAGAAGTTGCAACTGGCGTTTGCGTACATATAAAAGGCACTGTTTTTGTCCGCTAGAGTGGGATTTTCACGGCATATTCTGCACCACATCTCTGTGCGTTCATCATTTGTTTGAAGCCAGCTCACATGCTGCAACCACTTTTCCGAGAATACGCACTTCTTTCGCGGTTCGGACTCCTTCTGACATTTCTTTGGAGGTGGAGGAACACCAAAGTAATTGCTTAAAGGAGCTTCTTCGACATCTTTAAGAGTTCTAAACAAATGTCTGTCCTCCTCCAGAAAATCTTATGTACGCAAACGCGCATTGCACCTTCTTATCTGGTGCGCGTCTTTTTTTTTTTTTTGACAGCGACCACTTATGTGCACCCCTGATTATAAGGGGCATTGTTGATTTTCAGAAAAATCAAAAGATTGATTTTAAGTGTGCCGTATTTTCCAAAAAACACGGTAATAACGACGGCCTGCTAGCATGCTCTACCAAAAATAGTGCTTTATTGTGTATCATATGGACGATAGCTAAACCAGTTCCACACCACTGAAGTTGCAGCATTTTTACAAACCAATTCTGGTTCATCCAACGATCCGCTTTCGCCCTTCTCATTCTCTGTCACCGCCATGCTTTTTCCGCCATGTGCATATGAAAACAAAGGCACTGCGCATGCGTGTTTTACCCATATTCTATTGCGATATTTCATTTTCTTATCATTGCCCAATATTATACCGGTATTACCGTGAATGGTATGATATGGCCCAGCCCTAATGGCATGTTTGGGGCTTTCTGCTTGAGTGGAAGACGCATGAACTGCATGGACATGAACAGCATTAAGGTTTTGCATGTAGAAAAATTGTATTCAATCATTTAATTGTATAAAAGACACATTGTATTTGTTTTCTTGGTGTGCATTTGTGGCATTTCCATTCTTTTAGGGTTAAATGCACATTAAAGAGCTGGGTGTGCTTAATGGTACCCACCTGGTTGTGCCTACAGTAGCTGCAGTTTTAAACAAGCAGTATATTTACACATATATCAGTGACTAATGCACGGCCACTGTACGTCTCTGCAGAACAATATGGCTAGTCTGTGAATTGTCAGATTGCTAAGCTCAAGAAGCAAAATGTTGGCTCTTTCCTCAAGAATCCTTGCATCGCTTTAAACAAACTGCTTTCCTTGGCTTAATAAAGACTTAAACTGACATGAGTGATGGAAGAGACTGACATGCAATCGAGCTTTCTTAATTGAGTTTGATGCTCCCTGATTATGACTTTAATTCATATAATTAAAAAAAAGTTCACATGGTAGTTGTAGTAATTTGTGTTGCTTTACTCTGGTCTTAATTACATTATCGAAGTGAGTGTAAACAAACTGTCTGTGGTCTGGGCTCTTGCGGTGCTCCAGTGTCACAAAATTATTAGAAAATTTCTCCGCCACCTCGCTGAATTAGCGCTCGCAACTCACCGAAACCGATGAGCCAGAAGCGACGCCATCGCTCAGGAGCCACACATCACCGGCTGACGACTGCAATCACTGATGGGAGAAGACGGGCTTGGGTTTAACCAGGCTGCCGCCAGGATGTAGTGTCAGTGAGGGATTGGCCATGAAGGAGTGTTGATAGCTAAAACATTTACCGTGAATCCAGCTATAGTCATTTTTCACACGGGCGAGGCATCATTGATCAGGACGATATCTCGCGCAGGGGAAAGTGTAGTTAAAGGCACATGTTTAACAAGCTTCACTGGCATTTTCCAAAAACGGTCACAGAAAGACTTACCATTAATATTCCGAGCAAAGACAGAGCCCCTTTCCATTTCTCAGATCTGTCTTTTGTCAGAGCGCTTTTCTTATAAAACACCTTCCTCGTATCGGACGACGTTATCATGCGAGATTCTGCTCTTTGATGTAGAAATTAGCTCCGCTTTGAGTCCTAATGATTCTTATCTTTTACTATCATCCTGCCCGTGTCCCTTTAAGACAATGCCACTGTGCAATAAGAAGGAAAGCCCAAGCCTCCAATAACACTACCACTAATGGAATTGCAATATGCAAAGCTATGCTAATTTTATGCATACTGTCAACCTACATAGTGGCCGTTCTTCATCCGTTTCAAAAGATGCGACTGCAATTAGACGACAGCTGATTGAAATCATTTGCCTTTTTATGATTCCGTTACTTTTGAGAGCTGACAGTGTGTTGTACAATTCACTGACAGTATGTTTTCACTGCACACACAGATTAACTGCTAATATTGACCCTGACGCAAACCAACGGGTTGTACATTTCAAACGAGATGCTCGCTATCATGCCGGTTTGCGTGCGGTGTGTCATTTACCGTAGTCCCTGATTACCTGGTGATTTATGCTTTATATAAGGCTCGGGGAGCTTTCAAAGACACACGTGTACCATACCTTTACAGTGACTTAACATGTCTGAGACAGAGGAATTGAAATGATAGTTTAAGGGCTGCAGGGAAAAGAGAAGACTTATCAGTTAAGACTTGCTTTGTATGTAGGATATTTTTTCCCCTTCTCTCCTTGGAAGGCAGGGTGCAGTTGATGAATTCTTAAGCAGATCTTGCTGATAATTGTATTTCATAACTGTCATGCGGAGAGGGACTGTCCGCTGAGAAGCTATTTGTGTCACTGCATCTCTCTCTCGCTCTGTCTCTCCCCCTCTCTCTCTGCAGCCTCTTCAATAAAACTCAAATCACGACAGAGATTGTTAAGTCTACCTCCAAGATTATTAAATCCAAATGGAGAATTTATGGGTGACACTTCATAACAATTAATCTGAGATGCTTGATTAATAAAGTTTGCCCACCCCAGCCCCCCCTCTCATTCTCTTCTTCTTCTACTTCTTCTTTCTCGCCCTCCCCATCACTAAAGTTGTCCTGTTTGAGTGGGATGGAGGAGGAGGGGAAGAGACGTACGGGTGGCAGGATGGTTGTCACGGACGACATGAGTGTCATTCTTTTTGATTAATGGAGCATTGTGACCCCGCCCCTAACCCCCCACCACCACCAACAGACACACACTCACACACGCCTCTTTCCTGAGCATGCCCACTCTCACCTCTGCTAGGGCCCCCCACACATCCACCTTCAATAACAGGTAAAAATAGATGTGGGCCAAGTTATGCTCTCCCATTTACTCCTTTACTAGACATGATTTGATGGTGAGGGGGGGCAGAGATAGGAAGGGCAGAAAGAGACAAAAACTACACAAAGGGCAGGAAGATGGAAAGAAGGATAGAAGTGAAAAGGACAAAAAAATTTAAAAAGATGGACCTGTTTAAAAAAATCTGAGAGAAGGGGTGAAATGGTTAATAAATAAGGGTAAAAAGGAAAAAAGCAACAGAGGAGACAGAAAGACAGGATTTTTTGGAGAATGTCACCTACCTAACCTTGTCACCATGTTAAGTCAGCTGTGATTAATTAGTTGAATGAGACTGAGCAATTAGGTCAGGAGTTTGGGTGTGTATGAGTATGCGTGTGTGTGTGTGTTCATGCATAACTTTTATTTATTTATTTATATCAAGACCATTTTATTGCCAAACGACAGAATCTGGGAACAGAAACACGTTTCCTCCTTTATTTGCCTCCCTGACAGCCTGTTTCCACTGCTCACACGCTCCGCTTGAATCGCAGACACGTTTAAGTAGCGAAAGCCCATGTACAATTTCAGGCACTTTCAAAAACACAACGTAGATGTTTTTGCATTAATCATCTTTGAGATTTGTACGTCTCCACGTGCAGGTTTGCCGAGATTTCAGGTTTTGCTGTAGATTTATTTACAGCTGGTGCTTTGTTTGCGATACATAAAACCGAGGCAAACATCTCGATGCGCGAAGGTTCTGTGACGTATTACGGCTAAACTGTGGCCCTAGATTCGTTTAAACGAATGTGAGGATAAGAAAACCCTGGGACAAATCCTTGAACCAGTAAAGGCTTACAAAAGATCATATTTAACAATGATGGCTATATATTTTCCTTTTTGCAATTAAAGAGTCCCTCTGTGTAATTTAATGCTTCTTTTCAAGTGTCGGCTCCCCTGAGACTTGGCCTGTAGCTATGCCATCGCTCTTGGTGATTATCATTAATGAATGTCGGCGAGGACCATCCCTCAATGTGACTAGGGAGGAAACACAAGCCCTAATTAAAGGTTCCTATTCATAAATATATGCCTCAAACTACACAGATCGACCGGCGCTATGCACACAAGTCATGTTAATGTCAGAAAAGCACCTTTTTAAGAGCATTTTCTCCCTTAATGTACCACACACCAGCTGCGGTGACAGATTTTAGCAGCCGAAAGCCCCGCAGCGAGGGATGTGTGCAATATGAGATTTGCAGATTTAAATTCAAGAGTAAAAGGAAAAGATTAGGACGCCCTAATTTGACACACGAGAGGACCTGATGACAAAAAGGCTCGATTTCTATCTATCTATCTATCGTCTTACTGCCCGAGTTAGCATTAAGATGTAGTTCTTGCAGACTGCTTTACGTTTTACCGCACGCGGTTGAAAGGAGCTCATTGTGCTTAGAAGTCAAAATATAAAAAAATTCACAAAACGAAATGTTATACAGGTTTACATGACGTCACTGGAGATGAAAGTAATCCCGACTGCTTGTGTACTCTCGCTGAAAATCATTTTAAATTGCTCTAAATGTGGACTGACGACTGCTCTCGTAAACCCAATTGGTTGCGTTGTCACACCAGTTTCCCAGACAAAGCTACTGGTAATTGTTATGTGAAGAAGATAATGTTAACACTGAGGATAATATTCCACATTCTGTCTGAATGTTCTTTTTTCTCCCCCCTCCCTCACTGACATTCGAAAACTCTTGTCGGAAAAAGAGCTGGGAGAGACAAACATTTGGCTGCTTCTCTTTCCTCCTTAATGGCTGAAAAATGCTAATTGGCGCGCACGTGTCAAGGAAAACAAAAGGCAAGGGAGGAGGAGAGGGAAGGAATGTGCGTGTCAGAGAGGCTGGTATTTTGAAATGTGAAATATGTCACTTTATTCAGCCAAGTTGGGACGGATTTTTAGCAAGGTTGTTTGAGGAAGTGGGAAATCTCGTCGTTTACACCGTTTGCCTGAGTAACGTTTGACCCGTGGTGGTGTGTAGCGTTTAAATAGTTTGTTTTTTTTCTTTTTTTGGGGGGGGGGCATCCTGATGCTCTGCATTTACTTTGCTCATACTTTGTTTCCGCCACAGCTAATGTAAACAAGCTGAAGCGGCTCAGTTCAGGTTCTGCGTGCTGTAAAATAACACCTCGAATCCCTCCGAGACTCCAATCCTTTAATAAACTTGCATCTGTCACCGCTGCACCGCACTTCATCACGTTCTTCGTCCAAACTGACAGAATCAAAAAAAAAAGCCCAGGTGGGGATTACAAACCTTTAATTGCATTGTCAAAACTACAGCAACACATTTTTTTAAACTCTTCACTTTAAACAAGTCATGGAAAAAGTAAATCTCTATATCAAAAATATAAAAAAAAAAAAACCCTCTCCTTCACTCCATACTCACACTTGGCATTTTAATTATGCAGTCTTATCTGATAGATGTGGAGATATATCTCGTGTCAAAGTTAGAGCCTGTTCTTTATTAATTTTTTATTATATATTCTTATATTCGGGCTGTCAATGATTGTCGGGAATCTGATAGGACCCTTCATTGATTGAAGATTATTCAAGATTATGAGGAGAGGTATTATCATAAGCCGTGAGCTTTCAACATTCGAAATCTTAACTTATTTGAACGATTCTAAAAGCAAAGATTACACCTTATTTCAGTCCACTATAAATGCGTTTATGAGTCCAGCACTGTGCCCTGCAGACGGTAACAACACCCCAACAGCAAATCTGCAGTGCACTTATCATACTTGTATGCCAACAGAGCCCAAACCTTTTGACATCAGAGGTCTTTGGCTGCAAAAAGCTTGAACGGTTAGCCACAGGCCAAAAATATGCAACGCCGCATTAATTATTTATAAATATTAAGAGGAAGGCATTAAATTCATGCTTTTTTCCAGCAGGATTTTTTTTTTCCAATAATCTTTGCCATTAGCATGATTACATAAAATAGATCCTTAAACTGAAATGATAAGCATAGATTTTTCAGAATAAAAGCACAAATGAATGCCTAAGGGTAACAGATATGTTTCTAAAATGTGAATAAAGCAATCCTGCAGATTATGTTAGTCTCAAAACCTTTTTAGTATTAATAATTTATCCGCTGATATACATTTATAGTTCTGGTGTGTTAACTATCATTTAGCTTATTATTAAACTAACTGTTGGTGTGGTCCATTGTGTAATTCATCAAATGGGAAAAAATTATAACAATTCCTTCTTAAAGTACTAAAGACATTTACAATTTTTTTTTATCTCTCAGATATATAAAAGTTATACATTTTGTATAAAAGTTTCCCATTTAAAACAAAAGTCAAACAAACTTTAAATTAAAGTGGCAGAATTAACAGAACATCACAGTTTGCGTAGCCTCAATACAAACTGACACTGCCCACCCTCCCCAAAGTAAAAGTAAACAAACCGTGTGTGGCCTAAACACATATTTTTATTTATTTATTTTATTTCGATTTTTTTCCCCCAACAATGCTCTCTAAGATGCTGACTACGATGACAAAGATGATAACAAATGGAGCACAAGAGTTGAAATAGTACTGAAGGAAAAGATAAAAGAGGAAGAAACTAAAAGAGGATAAGTGGAAGACAATGGATGGATGAATGGATGTTTACTGTGTTGTGTGTTTGAGTGCCAAGTACGAGGGTACTGTGCACAAATTTGATCAAAATGTGAAAGAACAAACCTCGAGGCGTAAGTGGATTTATTCACTTTTTTAACAACTTTAGATTCTACAAAAATGTATTAGACGGCGTACAAAACTAGGTCTAAATAGTAACAGAGCCCTGCTGTTGAGCTCTCTTATCATTAGTATAAACTGAATTTAAAAATGGTCATTACACTGCCTGGAAACAGTAAACAAATACACATATAATTTCCTACTTTTTCCTCAGTGTTCTTTATGCATACGCCAGTCCGGCATATAATTCACAGATTACTTTTGACTGCAGCTAGAGCAACAACACAGTCGTTATTAAAAGTAACAGCATTCGCTCGGCAAAATAATTGCGTTTGGCATTATTTGGTCATCTGAGACTATCAGTGTTTTCAAAGTGCCTCACCTGATTTGACAACCCGCAGGACTTGTTTGCATTGTGATCCGCTAGACTGTATAAACAGCTTTGCTTTGCATCATCATGTCAGACCTAGAAAGAGGAAAAGGAAGGAGACAAAAGGAAGCAAAAACTATAACGTATGTAGATATACACAGAGGCTGCATGGATGTTCTCACAGCTCTGAGAGGCTATCTCCATGCAGAAAACGCGTGACATGTCATCGTGCTGTCAGTGAGCTGTAGTTAAGTGGAGGAAGGTGCTTTGTGTGTACAAGTTGGGGGTGGGAGGCGGGAAACAACTGTTTCTGTGTTTGGCAATTCTCGTTCGCACACATGGACACGAGTGGCTGAATCACAGTTAGAGGATCTACTATAGCGAGCAGTTTGGATCACAATCTCCAAATCGCAAGACACCGACTTTCACTTGTACACCTAACACCCTATATGTTAGGTGAGAGGTTACACGGAGAGGGGCATTTATTAAAACGCGCGTGTGTGTGTGTGTGTGTGTGTGTTTCAACAGGCTGTTGAAATTCAGCTCCAAGGTCACTAACGTATACGCGTCCTCAAACAAGATGATGGAATAAGAGAAAAAGATGGGAAAAGAAACAATACTGCAGCGTCTCAGTGCATGTGCAGGGATGTTTTAAGTGCTGAGATGGCTCTGTGCCCTTTTCCCTGAACCACACGTCTCCACCCCGGCCTCAGATCAGCTCTTGCACGGCCGTCTCCTCTCTAAGCCTTTTGCTGCCCCTCCGCAAAATTCTTACAGATGCAAAAGATCAAAAGTTAATGTCAATTAATCTATTAAAAAATTTTTTTAAACAACTATAACATTCTTTCTATTTCATATTTCATCATTATTGACTCAATTCAGATTAGATTTCCGTGACCTCTTTGTAGCATTTTAAAGTTCAGCATATATCTGAAAATGTAAAACTGATCAAACTTTTGTTTTTCATTATACTAGTATTGATGCTTATTACTGTTTTTTAGCAGTGGATTAGTTTGTGGCGGTGGCTATGCAGCCAAACTGGTTCTATATTACTGCATTAATAGCTTCATCACAAAACACAGCAATGCAGCATAAACATATATAAGAATAAGCAAAGGTAAGATGTTTACTAGTTAGTTAATGGCAACAATCAGAATTATTATAATGAGGATAACATATACTACAAAACAATAGATATTAAATCATTACATTTGTTTTCCAGTAAATGTGTGTTCACGTTCAAAAATGTAGGAAATGAAACCTACTAATCAGTCTAAATAAACAGAAATGTGTGTGTGTGTGTGTGTGTGTGTGTGTATTTATATTCCACAGCTGTGTTAGCTTTATATGAAAAGCACCATAAGATGGAGAAACGCAGCTCTCCTGTCTGTCCGCACACTCTGAGATGGAAATATTAGTGACGTAAGTCTGTTCCATCAATCAGCAGCCAGGCAGGGACAGACAGATGTTGGGGCGGTACTTGGTATTTCTTTTACCATATAATAAGCCACCTCAGACGTGTTCCCTGCGCAGATTAGGAGTTCTGCAGACAGATAGGAGGCTTGCTCCAAAATAAACTCGTCAGTCGAGAAGCAGAAAACTTCTCTGCTGTTCGTGATCCATACTTACTACCCGGTCACTGTGAAAACGCCAAATTACCTGAAGGATAAATTAGGAAACTCACCCGGAATTAGTCAAAGCGGGAGTGGAACGGCTGGGAGATTTGTTTTGGGGTTTTTTTTAATCCAGTTTCTTCCTTGATCCGGTCCAAACCCTCTGCTTTACAGCCTGAACTGAAGCCGGTGTAGCTGGATGAATAATAAGTCCGACGCCTGGCTGCAGACGGAGCGCACACAGTCTGTGCCAGATTTCATGGCATCCAAGTTATGCTGTGATTATCACCGCACCCTCTATCGGGCTCAGTGTAAAGCAAATTTCAGACTTTTCCTCCTCTCCTTCACCGTGCTCCTCGGCGCTTGCATCAGTCGGCTATACCATGATGCCTCATTAGAAATAACACTAGCCGAGATTGTGTGCTCTTTATAAACACTTTATGGTGGATAATAGTTAGGATGGAGTGTAGGCTATTAATGGAGCCTCTTGCGGATTCAGAGCCCCTCCCCTTCCCTCACCAGAAGCCCCACTTTAAAAAGGTGTAACGAATCGATCTTCAGCCTTCTTTGTCCCCCTAAAGAGGTCACCAAAAATATCCACATTTTTTGGTTTTGTTTTTGCAAAACTTTGAGACCAAAAACTGACAAAGGAAATGCTGCAGCAGCATCTTATCCAGCTGAAAACTCAAGTGCAAACATTATTTTTTCCTGTTCTCCAAGTAAAACGTTGAAAGAAATTTATATTCTTATACATTATTAGAAAAAAAACCCTCCAGATTCCAAGCAGCTTGTAGTTGAATTATTGTGTGTTTGATGCTTGAAGTTGCAAATCTAACGGTTAGCCTGGCCTGGCAAATATCTTCTTTATTATGTAGGATCAATAACATCTGCCTGGTGCTTCAAAAATAATCAACAAATGTATTTTCTGTAGGTAAAAGATATGCCCCGAGTCCTCATTTCACTTAAAACTTTATTTGGCTGTAAGTTTGTGTAGCAGTGACTGTTACATCAAATATCTCTCTCACACAAACATACACACACACACACACTTTTCTTACTTTTCCAGGCACCTCTCATTTCTATTGTCTGGAAACGAGGTTGCACATCGCCTCCTCGTGTGTCCAGGAACAGGACGCACCTTTCTTGGGGACAGCAGGGCGTTGAAATGAAAGCCGTCCCAGTGAACAATTAACAGCCGCAGATTGACAGGTGGGCTCTGACTGTCAGGGTGACGCTTGTGGAGGGGTGGAGTAAAGGAGAGGCCGGAAAGGCAGCTGGATGTGTCTGTCTATCAGTGGGAGCTGTCGGAACGCACCACGCATCACCAATGTGCGCACATTTCACTGCGGAGAAATATCCGGGGACGCTCCTCCTTGCGCCTTTAAAATAAATAATAACAATAAATAAAAATCAGGGAATAATAACAGCTGAGACCCGGAATCTGTTCGCTTTTTTCCTCTTTCTATCTTTTTTTTCTGTGATGACTTTGTGACAAATTCGTCAAGTGTCCGTGTTGACAGTCGGGCGGTAAACGTATGTGAGTAGCCTGTTTCTTTATCCAGTGGGTGCTTTCGGGGAGATGGGATGTGAGTTGATTGCTCCGGGGTTTCCACACGCTCACACTTGACTGATTGACATACACCCAGCCCGCCTAACGTGTCACTCTTTCCTCTCCTTTTTTCTCCCCTCCTGATTTCCTCCTGTAGCTGGAGGAGACCGGAGCTGTGGCACCTGGACGGAGGGAGAGATCGCAGTTTTGGACTCATCTTCACCGCGGAGTGTGAGTTAATACGCACGAGCCGGATCTCCGTTTTCTTCACTCTTGCTGTTTACGGGGGGATGAAATTGTCCAGCCAGCGGGGCGAACGTATTTTTGATGGAAACGAGGCGACTGGCTTCAGGCAGCTCTCCCATATAATCCCTGCCCGACAGACTGAGATCCGCACGGAGCTTTCTGCTAGTTTTCAGCACGCCAGCCTGCGATGAGTTCTTCTGGCAGAAGTTAAAGGACGAGCCCCCGTTTTTTCCTTTTGATTTTCTTTCTTTTTTCTTTTTTCTTCTCTAAACGATCCGCATCGTTTTCCTCGCCGGACAGCCCGATAATAACAACGATCAAAATAAATCTCAGAAACATTTCTTCAGCATCGTCCCCAGCCGAAGAGCCCAATGAACCGCTGCTGGCTCTGATTTCGTCGCCTTGCGCCGGTTTCCTCTTCAGCTCGTCCGCTATTTTGATCTCTGCATGAAAAGTCCAGCGGAAAGTCTCGCAGCAGCATGCCGAGGAGAAAGCAGCAAGCACCGCGGCGGTCAGCAGGTAAGCCCCGGCTCTGCAACCGAACACTCCCACCCCCCACATCAGAAAGGCTCCAGCACGCACACTTCGCTCCCTCCCCGGGTAGGATACAAAGCCAGGGATCGGCACAGATGTGTGTACCCCGGACAAGTTCACGCAGTAGCTCCAAGGGCCTGATGCAGGACACGATATAAGCGCTCAAAGACCTGACGTCCGTGGCTTATCGGTGAATTGTAGATCAGAGTGAAGCAAAACAAATGTGAAGTTTAATCTGCGCAGTTTTCAACACTCAACCCAAAATAAAGTTTATTTAAATAACCTAGAGCGTAATCTCCGATCTCTATTAGGAACGGTAGCGTGTCCTTAGTTTAAGCAGCCATTATTCAGTGCCAACTTTTCCCGTTAGAAGCAAATGCGCTGAGCTGCACTTTAGTTTCAAGCTTTAAATCTGATCCTCCACTAGGTTGCCAGCATCCAAGTTCTCCAAACAAAAGCTCATCTTATCTCATTTTTACAGGCTTACGTGCTTGATGCGTTAGTGTCAGGAAAAAAAAACAAGAAAGAAAAGAAAAAGAAAGAAAGAGGGGGGAAAGGGAAAGTAGCGTATTTTCAGCTTGTGTTCCGCTCTGGGATTGCCATCCTTGATTTGATGCTTGATTGATCGCCTGTCATGCGACTGCCTTTGATCTATTCATTCCTGATAAACATCAGTAAATCATTCACCATAGAGACACGCATGCGCCCGGCAGCTGGACTCCCTCAAAGGATAACTTTTTGGCCCCCGCAGAGGAGCAAAGAAAAGACAAATTGAAAGAAAAGTTCTCAAGCGGGATAAATACTTTGCGTTTAATACCCCAAGGGGGAGGGAACAAGGGAGGAGGGGTGCTGGGGCGTAGCAAGATCACAGGGTGAACTCCTATGGTCACTTCAGACCTGACCTCTGTGTTCATCCTGCAGAAACAGGAAATGCTGTTTAACTTGAGTGCATCTGATATTAAGCATGGATAGAAAAGTGAGGAGAAGTTGTTCTGGAAGTCATTAGAGGAATCTGATTGATTCAGTGTGGTATAAAAATGCAAGTTTAGTATAATCAAACTAACAATTGCTAATTAACTTTTCCAGTTTTGGCAGGCTGTTTATTAGCTTCCTAAATATGAGATGGAAAACTGTAATCGCACTCTATAAACATAGCTTAATGTGATTTAGAGGAAGGTGTACTGTGAAGTGCCAAAAGTCCTGTTTTCATTTGAGAAAAGGGAAAGATCAGTGAAGTAAATTCCACTTTAACAGCCTGACTTTTGACAGTCCGGCCTACGTGTTGTCATTAAGTTGACCAGACGTGAGCTGCTCTGCGAGAGAGTCGCATGTTTGCCTGATTCCATTTGATGTCCCTGCGAGAGACGGCTGTGATTGACATGCATTTCCAAATGACGGGGGAAAGAGGAGCCTTTGAAGTTCATGCAGTAATGACCAAAGCCGAATAAAACAGCTGTAGAATGTTAAGCAGGCAGTGGAAATGTGAGGTTAAGCAGACTTAATCAAGGTTGTGACGGGAAGACTTTGAACTCGGTGGGGCTGTAATTTCTAATTGACGCGAGGCTTTAGTGATGATAGAGAGAAATGTGTTTGAAGAACAAGCCTGCATGGTGAAAATGAATAGTGGCGGTTTATATACCTCTGCCACAGCTTTGCTAGCGAAAACCCCCCATAGGAGAGCAGAAAACATGGGGGGGTGGGGTGGGGGGGGTGGTTTATGTTTTGTCTTTTCCAGACTCTACTGGTCATTTGGCTGAGCTCTGAAGTGGCCCCATTCCTGCTCAGCTTTTGAATATTGATTCGATTGTCTGCTTTTTCTGACAGACACATACATCACAGGCAGTAATGGTCAATCCTAACTTGGCAGGCTTTGTCTCGACATTATTTCCAGTACTTGACATATGGTCAATCCAAAAACTTTTAACACCTCCGCTGATGTGCGTGTGCCTGCGTGAGACTGTTTCCTCAGTAAAACGGTGTACACACCTATAAACACAGGCTATTTTTATAATGCATTACCAGATATTTCCACAACCCAGATTTGTCACTTTGGAGTTGCACTGAAACAAAATGTTGCATATGCTCCTCAGAGAGAGAGAGCGGGAGACAGGGTTTCAATAGCTCTTTGTATGCCATTTCAAATGGGCTCTGTTTCATCAGTCACAGTGATGATTTTAGACCCTGTAATGGCGCTGTACCCTATCTAGTTTATGACCAGTGACAATACATCAGTGTTCTTTCATTTGGAACCGCATTACTGCATCTGTTAGTTTTGGCAGTTGAGTTCAGTGCAGAGCAATTTGAGCAGTAGAGACTTTTGCTGCAGTCATTTGTCGTCATTTTCATTCTTTCTTTCTTTCTTTTCCCCTTTTCTTTTTTCCGTCTCCCTTCACCAAAGTGCAGCTATGTACATACATTCCTCGAGTAATTAATGGAAGCTAAACAATGCAGCGATGTGAAGTAACAATAATCAAGGATGAGAATAAACAAGTGTGGTGAGAGATTGATTTGTAAAAATAAACCACACTAAAAGAGCAACCTGTGTGGTTTTTCTTTTTAAATCTTTATACGAACAGTTTGCTGACTTTGCCCATGCTAGCTTAAGGTAAAACAGCTGCAAAGAGTGCATGTGTTGCCATTGTGCCATTGTTGCTTTAATTTAAGTGCAATTAAAGTCGGGCCTGAAACCATTACCCAACAATTTAAACGTCACCAGTGAGTTTAGTTGCTTATCAAACAAGAAAAATATCCAACACTGACCGGATCTTGACTCTTGTTTATCACAGGAAATCCAACATCTTTGGGTTTTGCCTCGTTTGGTCGCATTTTCCTTTGTATTTTTGGACATTTTGCAGATTAACCGATGAGTCGAGATGGTTAGCTAAACCATAAAAGGTTTAAAAGCACACAATCAATGCTACAGACTCTGACATTAACTTAAGCTCGTGCCACTTTTTAAAGAAAAGGACCTCTTAGACTGTTTAGTAGCAAGGTTGTCTTCAAAAATGACAGCACGTTCTATATACTAGACCAAGATAACCAGCGTTTAGTTTAATTAGCAGATAGGCGATACTTTATATAACATTTACAGAGAAGCCATAACTCCAGATTTGCCTCGATGCAGAGGTCACAGGTTTGATTGCTGCTTGAAAATTAATGGTATTGCCGCATGTCTCATCCTGCTTCTAGTTTGCCAACCGCGATATCTTAAATCAAACACTGTCACTCTAAGTAATGAATCTGTCAACTAATCATTCAACACGTGAGCGTGATTACAGTGTGACACCGTGTTAGATGTATTCCTCGGGATTTAAAAAGGTCTAGCTTCAAGAAAAGAAAAAAATAAGGACGAAAGGATCGTCTTGATTACGTACCCCGCACCACGCTCACTTTTACTGGCTGAAGTAAAAGAGAAAGAGGAAGAGGGAGCACACTGTGAAGTGACCAATCCACTGTGAGCTGAGCAGGATGCAGCTCCATAAATGTCTATATACTCACGCGTGCCCTGTTTTCAGTTCCTGTTCGCAGTTAAAAGCCCAAGTTTCGAAAGATTTGATCCTGATCCTGATCCTCATCTCCTCTGACAGCCGAGCGATCAGTTCCTGTGCTGACAGAATTAGTGCAGGTCACGATGAGAGAGAAAGATGCTGCTACGCTGTTAAACATGGCTGCGTGGCCCTTTCAGAAGACAGTAATTGGTTTTCCTTTCCTGCTCTCCTGATAAATTTGTAAGGTAACTGAGTAGGTTTGACTGTGTAGCTAATTAGAAGTTTAGCACTCTAAACATAAATCACTCAGGTTATAATCACAGACTGTGGATGCTGTTCTTTTTTTTTTTCTTTCCTTTTTTTAAATATGCATCATTCGACGTGTGCTGTAAACTAACTTCACTGCTACATTTTAATGATTTCTTTGTAGCTTAGCTCTACACATGTTTAATTAAAGCACCGTGCAGCATTCAGCTACACCGAAGCCACAACAAGCCAAGATGCACACACATTGCCTAGCCCTGTGAGCGTCTTCACTGACATCAGCGGCTGCCTTCTTCTCTCCTAAATAGATTGCCCTATGCTGCCACTATCTCTGCCTCAAAAGGAGTCTCTTAATTATGACTCGGGGGGTGGGGGGTGGGGCTTCCCTTCTCCTTGACGGCATCGTTAGCTGTGGTCCCTAATTATCCAGGTAGCTGACAGATCAGTGACAGGTCCACCGATTACTGCTGACAAATTCAGCAAGGTGTCAAGTCTGCAAGCTGCCTTGATAAAAATCAACTCGGTATCACCCGCTTCTCATGTGCCCACCTCAGTTGTTCAAGTGTAAACTCAACAACAGCTGAGGTGGCTCCGAGTTTGCCTGCAGCATCACGTGACAATCAAAAACGCGCCGGTGACAAAGAAGCCGTTGCTCTGATCGTGGGTAACTCGACTCAAGTAGCCATGCAGTAGGCGTTAGAGGCCTTTTAATAGTTTAACGTGAATGCGGCTTTCCGCGAGTGTGAGAAGATTTTCTTAATGCTCTGCCTTTCCCTCTGATCTTTCTGCTAACAGCCTTTTGGTTTGTTTGACAGAGCAGGAACAAAGTTCCTAGCCGAGTAGCGTTAATACATTTTGTTGTTGCTACTTGGCATTGTATTCCTCTGCAGGAATTTAGCTCGCGGCGTCTGTCAGCTGAGAAACAAGCACAAAATGATGACTATTAGAACCTTATGTTAGTTTTATCGGGATTCTTCTGATAATGGATTTAATGACATTTGTCAGGGTTTGAAGCAGTGCTGAGAGGGGGAAAAACATATGTGGAGTGAAAAGTGTGTTTCTTGCTGTGAATGTGTGTGTGTGAACCAATCTGCATCACTGGGCAAGATGAGGAGTTTGCTCAGCCCTGTGTGTGTGTGTGTGTGTGTGTGTGTGTGTGTGTGTGTGTGTGTGTGTGTGTGTGTGTGTGTGAGAAATATTCAGATCCTGTGATAATGCAGTGTAGGTAAAGTGTCATTAACAGGTGACATTGACTGAAGGAGTCGCTGGATATATTTGCTATCCCGCACTCTAGTTTCATTTGCATGTGGTGTCAGGAAATCAAAGACACACACTAATACGCACACTCACACAACTCCGCTCTCTGTCCTCATCTTCGTGGAGGTTAAGTGACAAATGAAGATCGATGACTGCTCTTATGGAAAAGAGGGTTGAATTGAAAATATGTGGGAATTAGCCTCGCCAACCGAGTGAAGACGTAAAGGCATTCAGAGCCGCGGGCGCGAGGTAAAACTATCCCCGAGCTTAATGAGGTTCAGAGGAAGCAGGAAAACCTGGGTTCTCGCTCAAGCGCAAACACGAGGAGCCGTGACAAAGAAATAAAAGGAAAACAAGGTCGTCGTTACAAGAATGAAACCCCCTCTGCCTCGCCGAAACACATCCTGCGCTTATTTGTTGTTTCGGCGCCTGTTTTGGATTCGTAAAGATACCTTGGCTACGATTCAAAACAGCTGCAAAACAAAAAGCCACAATTTACAGTGGGGATATAAAACATTAGGAAGAGGAATAATAAGAAGGAATCCGTTCACATGACTGGACCCGAGGGGGTTTTAGGGCACCGGTTGCTAATTATTGTGAAGCATACATATGAAGGAAGCGTTTTCCTGCTAACTGAGAAAAAGGGAAAAAAGCTGAGCGAGTGGACAAGCAGAGATAACGTCTGTGTATATCCTCAGAAGCAACCAGTGAATCCAAAAACAGCTGATGCAAGATGGGAGTCCTGGAGGCACAGATCAAACATATGACTTTCACACAAGAGAATAGGTGTGACTATTAATATTTTTCTTCCTTTGGTCGCTTGGTTTAGGAAATCAAACCTATCCGGATGAATCTAGCCTTTTACCAAGTTAACTCTTGTTTATCAGGGTGTCATTCCCATCCCGTCTATACATGATTGGCTGCTAAATATTACAGTGATGACACTGCCATCTTTCAGTTCAGAGACTTCACAGCCGCTTTTTCAAACCATCGCAAGAAATCTCCAGGCCGTTCATAACCTCTGCTTCACTGTGACAATCAGGATTTATGGACAGAGCTGCAACTTACTTGAATTGCTCTTATTGCCCACTATTTTCTTTCCCCTGTTACTAATTTTCTCTCAGAAAATAGTCAGTATAATTTCAAGATTACATCTTCTGGTACATTTATTCAATCAGCAATGCAGAACATTCAGTGAACTCTCGTGTATCAGAAAGAAAATCCACCACCAGCGACTGAAAACAACTTTTTTATTTTGCATTTGTTTGAAATTAAAATCATTCCCTAATTTATTCATTTGACACAATCGGTTCTTTTATTTGCACATTTACTTTAAGAAACTAGGAGATCCAGTTAGTAAATGTAACTGAGGCCAACTGAAAATAACCACAGCACAGCACTGAAGAACTGGTGGGTTGTCAAACCCCCAGAGAGAGGCCAGCTGCACTTACTTTGTTCTACACAAACACCAAACTCAGTTGTGCTCTGTCACTACCTCCGATAACGCTGATAATTAAAGAAGCAGGCAAAAAGAATTATTAGGCCGAGCGTAGACGACGCAAAATGGATGCGAAACAAAAAAACTGAAAGAAAAATGGCCAGTCGTGACTAAATACAGGACGATGGGAGGTCCAGGGTACACTCAGAGGTCAGTGTGGACTCTGGGGAGCACCTGTCTGCCTCCACTATAGTATACACATTGTGATTTGTGTGCTTTGTGTGTCTGTTTCTCTGTTTCCTCATATTTTCTAGCTCAAAGCAGAACTGCTTTAGCATGAACGCATGTTGCATCAGTGATTGATTGATAATGCTTGCTGGAACACTGGAGTGACGAGGCTTTATAGATCTGATTCGTCTTTTGCATTTTGCTACGGCGATCTTGGAAATTGCTTTGCAACAACGTTTTCCTTTCATCTCTCCTTAATATACTGGAAATTGCCACGATGGCGGTGCCTGTTGCTGTAATTAGGCGATCGCGCGAGAGATAAAACTGGAGATACATGACCGCAGTGAAAACTATTCTTAGTACTCAGTCAGCTGTGGTAAGAGTGAAAAACTGATGTGATCCAGAGATCTTATAAGAGAATTTGACAATAGCACAGTACAAGATGTTTTGGGGGTGATTCTATGCAGGCAGTTTTATGTCTCTGTAACCACTAAAATGAAAGGTAATCAAAATAACTGTCCCGAAGAGTTTCAATATGGCTGCCAAGTAGGGCTGCACGATTAATCGTTAGAAAATCGCGATCTCGATTCATACTTATGTGCGATCTCATTTCCAAAAGACGACGACGATTGCACCGCATTTTGATCCGGGACGTAATCTGCATGAAAACAAGCGCTCACTCTTCCTGCTTGACAAATGACAAGGGCGGAGCCTTATACCACGTGATACAGAAGCTGTGCCGTGTGATGCTAACATTAGCAGGGGAAAAAACAACGGAGAGCATGTCAGGGATGACGAGAAAGTGACAGGAGAAAATCCGTCCCGGTCAACCACCCAAACATCAATAACGGGAACCTTATACAGCGCTTCCCTATACACGTCGAACTCCCGCAGGCACAAAGAAATTACGGAGGCTATCACTTATCACCTGACCAAAGATATGGCTCCCATCAACACTGTGCAAAACGTGGGATTTAGGAAAATGATCAATACCCTAGACAAACGCTACACAGTGCCGTCCTGCAACTATTTTCCTATTGTTGCACTACCTGCTCTATACATGCAGTGTCGAGCAACGGTGGAGACGAAATTTCAAGCAGTACAACATTTTGCGGCAACCACAAAACGTGAGACATTTGTTGTTTTTATGTTTATTTATTGTTTTTATGTTCAGTCTCAGCTGTTATGAAGTTGATGTGCAGTTAATAAGTGCAACAAATATTTATACTGGAAAAGAAAATCGTGAGAGAATCGTGATCTCAATTCTAAGCCAAAAAATCATGATTCTCATTTTATGCAAAATCGTGCAGCCCTACTGCCAAGGCTAGCTTCTGTAAGGGCTTTGTCTGAGTCGCAACATTCAATAAAAACAACAGTGTTTAGGTGAGAGAGCGACCACCGGACGGCTGCGCTGTGTGGCCTTGAAGTAGAGTTGCTTTTGTTAAGCAGCCTTGAACATCTGGGTTTAAGAGGGGCGGGTGGGAGAGGGGAAGAAGACAACAGCGGGTCTGAAGAAAAGGTATTAAAAGTGACAGATGAACAAGACTTGGGGAGACGCTCTCCTGCAGCAGCAGCTGTGACTGCTGCCATCGCTCTGACAGGTGTCAATTAAGAATTACTGCAGAGGCCCTGTAGTCATTTTTTTCCTGCCCGGCTGTCCGTCTGTGCGCCTTTTTGAGAAATAGCGCTTTACCCTTGTCACTGCGTTAGCGCTTAGCCACAGTCGCCCCAGAAAATGAATGCATTGGCTGGCACTCTAATCAATACCCAGTGTATTAGCAATTATTTTGCACATTGATTTATGTTGGGGCAGCGACTCCCAATGTGTTGTTATTAGCTGCTGATTATATGTGCCTCCACTATACTGCAAGACATGCACGTCAGCACATACGCGTTCTCTGCTGCTGTTAGGCAGATGCATTTTAACCTTAGAGGCAAGTACGCGTTTAAGAATAAAATAGACAAACGAATGCTTTTACTCCCTTCACGTATTTCAAGATAATTTAGCAGGTCAGTATAACTGTGCTTGCGTTGCCTTCTTATGGATGGGCAATGAGCACGGTTTTGGTTTATGGCTGATAGAGCGATGACACCATCGGCACTTTGGTTGGTTGCTCATCAGTCTCAATGTCTTTCACTGCATATGAAACAACTTGGGGGCTTGACTCTACAGCTAAAACGGGGAAAAAGAGTCTTTTTGGCAGGGAAGGGACAGGGACAATAAGCAGAAGCTAAAAAACACAGAAAAGACTGAACCTCAGACGGGCATTTACTAACTAAAGAGAGCTCTGGGACATGAGAAGGTTCAAAAGCAACATTCAGTTGGAAATAACAAAATATATCAATTTATTAGCGTAATGCAAGTGGCAGTCCTGCCTTTGCAGTAGTTGCATGAAGTTGGCTGCATGGCTTTTCCATCATTCTAGCTCAGTTTGGAAAGAAAGCACATGAATAAAACCTTACTGCAAACGTAATTCACTGTTCTTTTCATAAATGACTTTCTCTCTGGTGAAGCTGTTTTTAGTCTAAAAGTATTTCAAGAGTCCTAATATGAGAATGATAGAAAACTGCTTTGTTCTCAGATACCCCAGGGTGTAGTAAAAATACTAAACATATCCTGCTCCAGCACAGTGGGAGCACTTGTGCCTCCTCTCTTTGATATATAACTGTAAAGTAAATACATTGTGGTATTTACAGACATTTGAAGCCAACAAAATAATAATAGTGAGTTATATTTCCATCTTGCTGTTTAACTTTGCCACACAGCAGTGTGCTGCTGTTTCAGAGGGTGCTGTTAGCACCGGCTATATCAGTATGTTTCAAGGTGTTAGCCATTCCAGGAAAGGCAAAGAAAACTCCATGTGAGTCTGTAAAGCAAAAATGCAACCACAGCTGCAAAGCGTAGTGGAATCAGTTCTTCAAAGCGAACAATAAAGGCCGGCAGAAGATTGGTCAGGAGTGGGAGCATAATCAGACCCCCCTGTAAAAATCACTACATCAAATAAACATATGCGCACAAGCTTGTGGTTAGGTTTCTCGTTTCCTCTGTCAGGTAAAGTAAAGCTGGCAAGACCCAGTGCTGTATATCACCAGAAGGCAGGTTACTTGTTTTTATAGCAGTTGATAAACGCTGGCCTCAGCATGTCCAAGCGGCAGCCAGTGCAAGTGGACAACAGTCAGGGGGCGGAAATTTCTATCCCCCCAAGGAGAGTTTATGTAACTGATAACGTGGGTTGAGAAGCAATGAATATGATTTTTTTTGGACACTAGTTTACTGCAGATAAGCCATCTGGGTAAGGATACAGTTAACAGATGACACTTTGTCCTTGAGAGCGGGCGCTGAGGAAGGTCACGCCGTAGCCTTGTGTGGTGTCACTGCCATCCCTCTTTCCTCCCCTTTACCCCTTCATCTTTATCTCAGCCACTCCCTCCGTCTTTCCGTCTATCTGCTGTGTGGGACTTCTTTTTTGGTTTTTTGGGGGGGAAGGGGGGGGGGGGTTCCTGGCCCTCTTCTCTCTCTCCCTATAAGCCTTTTCTCATCTTCCTATCTGTCATCAATCTCTATCTTACTGACTCAATTCTCCTCTACCCCGCTCATATTTTCTTTCATCTTCCTCCCTGTCTCTCGCCCTCATCTATCGCTCTCTCTCACCGGATGCTCAAGAGTCAGTGAACTGGTTACAAGAACATGAACTCGACATCTGAAAAGGAGAGTGTAATACTTTCCTCTTTCAGGCCCGCTGGCCTTGTTCTCATATTTCAAGAGGCTGTTTTTTTTATACGTCTTCTTCTCAATATTCTAATTTCAGCAACATCCTGCAGTCACACTTGTGAGTTACAAAAATCCAAAAGTCACAGGGCAGTGAAGACTTGTGTCATGTTCTTTGAAGTCTAAACACATGACTATCACATATTTTCCAAGAGCAGTTCCTATTAAGCAGACAGTCTTTCCATAAAGCATGTTGTTCAGGGAAGAAGGGGGAAAAAAATCAAAGCGTATTTTGTTGGTTTGGTACGATTCGTTTTTATCTGCTCCTTTCATTTAAAAGGATCCCAGTGACCACAAATTGCTTGGGGTCACGCAAAGTAATCGCTTAACAGTCATCAGCTTCAGCGCAACACTTGACGGGCAGTTGAAAGGGGATATAATGTTTCAGTATCCCGGTCGATTCAACAACACCACATGTTACCTCCAGAAAATTCCTCCCAAATCTTCCCAGTGCCGCTGTGCTGTCTCAGACGGTGACAGTCGCAGGGGGTATAAGCTGTCCCTCTAAGTCGTCTGTCTCAAAAAGAACAGCGGGAGGCCTCTCGCACAGCCTCCCGTGTCACTGTGTCTCTTTCGTCAGTCACTCCCTCACGCGCCAGACCGACTGTCTGTCTAGCTCACTGGCTGGATGTCCACCCGAGCATCTGTTTCTGATCACCCGTCTCCGCGCGCGAGCCTGCTCGAGCGATGATCCCAGCGTTGACCTGTTTACCTGTCTGCCTCTGGTCCATCTGCCTCTCGTCTCTCTCGTCACGATGGTGCACGATGACAGGACTTACCGCTATGTCAGAGTAACAAGCCAGAGAACATGTTGACATTGAGCAACGCTTGTGTGGTGCGTCTGCACCGACACTGAACTTTGGCATAAACACAGAAAAATGACCGACGTGCTGTCTGCTGGAGTCTCTTCTGAAACTTATTTATGAAGTACTAACCCGAGGCGCCGAACATGAGGATTATATAATGTTACTTTATTGAATGTTATGGGAAGATGTTTCCATTTTTTTTTTATCAGGTACGCCAGGCTGACTTCCCCTTTACCCCATTTTGTTGTTGTTTTTTAATATATATCTATAAATATATATTTTCTTGACTGGGGAATAAATAAATCTCACACCAGGAGTGCATAAATATAAAAACTGTGAAACTTATGAGAAAATAAAAAATAACAGAGACTATTGGATTCCATCAACAAAAGTTTCAATTAATTTTTTTTTTGCCTCTTAAATTTTTGCATGACTCTGATTTTACTCTTATTTTAATATCATTGCTGTTATTTTTGCTTCCACTGTTACATGCTGTGTATTCCTTCTGTGAAGCTCTTTCTGGCATTAACCTGTAAATCGTGTTATATAAATAAATATTGCGTGTTTATTTGCTAGTGCGTTTGTTGCAGACACACAGACTGAATTATAAGTGAGGTTAGTTTTGTTCCCAATTTTTTTTAAAATAAGTCAAAGTCTTTCTCTCAACCACAAAATGTCCCCTCACACACATTTGGACTAACTCTTCAGAACTTTTAGGCTGGAACGATGTCGCGACTAACTTTTTTTTTTTTACCCTCGAGTAACACATCTGGTTAGCTGTGTGTGTGTGGCATGCTGGATGTTTTTTCCTCAGTGTTTTGTGGGTTTACTGATGTGTTACAAAGTTACCTGTGAGTACAGAGGGGAGCTAACTTAATGTTTGAACATAACATTTTAGCTAATATCCATAAGCCTGGGTGCAAACTCAAAACTCCTGGATGTCTGCACATTATTCACCTTGTAACTGACTCAAAGTTTTTTATTTGCTGGAATTTGGTAACATAATAAATTTATCTGGGATTTTTCCTGAGTATTTCAAATTTTCATAAAAGCATATTTAGGCTTTTTGGACGTAGTAGCTGCTTACACAAGTGTAATATGTTTGCCACATGGCAATTTAAAGTTTGTTCTTTGCCTTTTAATTGATATCTAAGTTAATTTGATTTAATAGAATCAAATCCTGTCTTCCGTCTTACCGTATGATTTGGCTGCTGCCTGCTGTTTCACCTTTGTGAAGGTCTGTGTAATATAGCTGTCATCTTCCGGAATAATTACAGTATTTTTGGCGCTCAAATCCAAAAGTCCAAGAATGGCCACATTCCCAGTTTTATAGTGTCTGTGAGTGTGAGTCATTTCTAGGTAAATGTGACACACTTTTTTCCTCTCCATCTTCTAAGTCTATCACTCCATTCCTCATATTTTGCACCTTCCATTTTTTTCTGAACTGAGCTGAAAATAGACCGAGCGCTGTAAGAAAATACCGTCGTATTAACTGGGATCAAAGTCCCAACAATAAGACATCTGAGTGGACGGCAGCCATCAGCTTAAATATACTTCACAGACCAGAATACTTGATTGCTGAAAATGTAGCACATTGTAAATCTAATACTAGAAGCTAAATTGAATTTGGGTTGAGAAATGGAAAATTTGGATTCAGTACGCTGCACACTCAGATTTTCAGTATTGATTAATTTGGCCTTTAGTTTCTTTGTCAGTCGGCGCAAAAATGTCCTTTCCAAGTCCAACAAGGAAAAAAGGGATGAATTTTTAAAATCTCTTATCACTGCATGAAAAGCACTAAAACAGCAATGCTGGAGCAAATGTGTACTTCTTTTGGTTGTATGAGTCTGAAATACGTTACTCAAGACTGCAAAGGTGAAATGACCACAGTGCAGTTGGTGTAAAACTTAAACATTAGATGCTTTTTTTTTTGTGCCAGTCGAGAGAATAGAAACATCTCTTCTTAGTAGAGTGCGGTACTGTGCGTGTCCGGGATGTTTAATTAAACTTCCTCAAACTAAACAGGATCATGGAGCAGAATGGCCTGAGCTGATTAACATCACGTACATCAAGGTCAGTCAATTACCCCGTTACCTCATTAGACTCTCCCCTCCCCTCAGTATTTATATAGTCAGCCAGCCAGACAGACAGACGTGATTAGCTGGCTGTTGGGGAAACCACTGAATTTCAGTTAAGGAGATTTGTACTTGGATACTGACTCCCTGTTGGTTTTTTTTAAAGAGAAAATAGTGCATTTGTGAAACCCATTTTCACTGATCTTCAGTGAGCTCAGACTTTTACTGAGCAACACACCAGTCTCTGCTGATTTCATAAAAACAAAATAAAAAGGTGAAAGTCATGTCGAGGTAGCATGTGTCCATGTCTATTTCGGAGTGAAATCTACTGTTAAAACATCACAGCAGTTGCAGGAGCGCATTTAATGCTACAATACATGACGTGACGCTCGTGCTGGTTATTGTATGTCTAAACTTTCACTTTGAGAGGGAAGCCTGTCTTTGGAGAAGTTAGCTTAAAACGATATTTGTATTCATGCTTTAAACTGTGCTTTAAAAAGATAGCATTAGCTTTACAATGCCACACAGTAGACCTACTTTTGAAGCACTTCTGATGGCACAATCCTGAGCGGGTGGAAATGTGCACCCCTCCTCTGGATATTTGGGATCTATTATGTATGGAGGAGCTGAGTGTCTACAAGACCATGGCCAGAGAGCTAGACAGGACAGAGCGAGGCACTATTGTGCATGTGCTTGTGTGTCTGTGTGTGTGTGTGTGTGTGAGGGGAAAGGGAGGGGGACAGAAAAAGAAGCAATAGCAGGAGGGGCATAAAGGGGTGAAAAAAAAAAGAGGAGAAAAGGAGACTGACAGTAGACAAAAAAGAACCAGAGAGGAAAGAGGGGGGAGGGATATGAGGGAGTGGAAAAAGAGGAGGCAAAGCAACAGAGGAGTGAAAGAGAAATGACTTGAGGGGTTGAGGGATGGAGAGAGGTGAATAAAGCGAGAGAGAAAAGTATCAAGGCAATGAAGAAGAAAAAACAGAGTCGGAGAGACAGTGAAAGCAGTTGGGTAGCGGAGGGGAGAGAAAGAGGGGAGGATGTCACCCATGGCTGCCACTCATCACTCACTGCTTAATGACGCAGTTTTTTTTCTCTTCTCCTTCTTCTTCTCCTCCCGCTTCTTTTCTGTGGGAGAGAGGGGGAGGACAGAGTTTGGCCCGCACCCTATCAAACAGGGTCATACAGAGTTCACAACCTCCAGGTGGGACCGTCCTCCTCCTCCAGGGAAATGTTTGCGTGCCTGTGTGACTGCCTAGTGCGTAGTTTCGAAGATTATCTCTGGATCCGAAGACATTTTGAGGATAAAATCTAGACGGACGGGGAATTACAGTGAAAGTTAAGGATGCTTTACATTAAAAACCGAGAACTGGAGTGAAATTCCGATTTTTTGCTTGCCCGACAGTCGCAAATGCCTTGTGCAAAGTTTGTCTTCGTGTGTTTATATGTGTGTATATGGGCATGTTTGTTTGCACCAGAAGCCTCTCTTGACTGTCTGCCGCTTCCTGCTGGGACCGGCTTGAGTTTTGATTCAGTTTGTGTGTTGGGCTTGTGTGTGTGTATGTGCGCTTAGCTCCACTTGTCCTCTCACTCATTCCCGTTTCTGGGAAGCATCAGCCATTTAAAACTCAAATGGCAGGATTTTTTTCCCCCTCTCCCCTCGCTCTCCTCCTCACACCAAATTTGGGGAACAGCTGGGGCGGCCATGCCGATGATTTGTCTCCTTCTACCCGTCCTCCTGACAGGTTGAGAGCATGCACACACTATTAGGCGCGCACACACACACATACAATTAAACATGCTTTCAGTATCACAGACAGACAGGCACAAACACACATAAACACACTCGCACAGACACAAAAGTAGACTCAGTATAAGAGGCCGTGTTCTCAGGGTGCTGCCAAAACACTCTGATTTCCTTTAGCCTAGGCGGCCATACATCAGCTTGGGGCCTCCCAGCCCGGATGGCAGGGGCTGACAGAATGACATGTGTCATTTATCAAACGAGGGGCGCCAGACCTCAGGAAAAGAACAGACCGCCTCATGACAAAGCCCCCCCAAGAGCTCTCCTCCACTCGCAACGAGGGGAGTGTGTCATGGGGTAGACACTGACAAATCTACGGAGATAGAACACACATGGATGCATGCTGACACCAACACGCAAGCGGAGGAAACGCACACTGAGAGGCACTTCCAGCTCAGATGCAAACCCACTGATCGCATATTATACTCAAGCTGCTTTGTGGATTTTAAACACATTGTTTGGTCGTGTTTAAAGAACGACAAGACTTTGAAAACACAACTAAATGAGGGGGGG
>NW_024582386.1:1106791-1133152 GCF_018398535.1 Haplochromis burtoni
GAATCTATATTTTATAACGTGTTTGGAAGCGAATGTACAAACACACATACCCACACATACACCCACATATATGTTTTCCTCGCAGCCAAAGAAGCCCCAGCCAAAGCTTCTCCTGTTGCCAGCAGCAGACCCGTTCTTCTTAATGAACGCTCATTGGCTGCCGAAAGGAACTCTCTTAGCTGGCAATGCAGCTTCATCTCCTTCCTTTCATATCTGTGCCACCGCATACACACAATAACCCATTTTTTCTCCTTCATTATGTCTCCCTCTCCACTCCTTCCCTTTTCCCTTCCCTCTCTCTCTCTCTCTATCTGTCCTGATCCTCCCTCCACCTCCTTTTACTCTTTCCATAGCCTGTTCATTTGTCTTCATAAGCCTAATTTATTTTCTCTGCCAGATGCAAGCTGACAGCCATCAGTCACTCTCCCACACATACTGACGCACACACCTGACCTCCTGACACGCAGACAAATACACTATGCGCAAATGCACAGCTCTTTTCTCACTTTTTTTTCATTTGCCCTGTCTCTATTACACACACACACATACAGACACACAAACACAGGCCATATTACCTCACGCTGCTCTGAGGTAAGCTCTGCAGTCACATACCCTCTGTTTTACCCCTGTCCTCCACCCCCTCCAACCCCCAAAACCCTCCCATTAACATTACTGAAGATGGATGCGTCTTCATAGCGGAGATTGATTGCGGATATAGAGTTATGGTGCCATTTATGTGTGTGTGTATGAGTGTGTTAGTGTTAGATGGAGGGCACTTTGGGAGGCGGTGCTGGGAGCTGAAATGCGAGGGAGGCAGGCTTTTCTCTCCTTTCCAGAACCTTCCAGCCGTTCGTTGTCTGTCCGCAGTCTGATATTGTGCTCTGTTGAAGGATTGCTTCCTCTCTTCCTGCTTCTCTCTCTCTCTGACTGTGAAGCCGTTCATAACCATTGTACACACACACATACACACACACACACACACACACGGGCATGCATGCATACTCGCACAGGCACAATTAGGGTGAGATGGCCACTAATACTAGTCCACTTTGAAAGCCCACTACATAATTTACTGACTTTCTCCAGGGACCCTTTCTCTACCCCTAATGCCCCCCCCCCATATCATTTTGTCTTTTGTCGCTTTATTGCTATGGTCATCAGGAAGTGGGGGGGAGTCCACACATACACCCTGTAAACTGCTGTGTGCTTCAGCTTTTTCTTTTGTTATATATTTTTTGTTACGCGTCTATGCTATTCATCATGCTTAAGTCCTAAACTAGTGTTGAAATGAAACAGTGGAACTTTGTTTAATGGAGCGCCAGACTTCAGCACTAACTCGTCACTCGAGCAGACAGAACGAAGAAAAAAATGTGGCGATGCATAAAGGATAACGGTTTTGATGGTGCACAATTGCTGGAATTTCCCTGGTGACACATGCAGTTAAAAGCACTAAAATGTTTGGGGACATTTGGCTGTCCTGAGCAGCCTCCTGCCCTGAGGGTTTGCCGTCCTAATTAAATTCCCTAAAGTGACTTTAGGGGTTTTTAAAGTTATAATTTCTTTGTCTGTCTGTTCGCATGTTGGGAAGGGATATGTAAGTCAGGTCTCTTAGGTCTGGTTCTTACAAAGCCCTCTGCATTATTGTGTTCTGAGCGCGTTGCAGAGACGTAGACAAGGGCAGAAAAGAGCTGATGAAATATTGTGATGCAGGCAGACAAAATAAAATCTGTGTGAGTCGCCTCACTGTCTTATACTAGACTGTTAAAAAGTTTCAAGCTCAGCTCACACAGCACTATAAAAGACAAATTGAGTTATTTTCAATATATTGGTCACAATTAGGGGGGTTTTCGTTCTACTATTTCTGTGTCCAATTTTACTTTATGCATCAAACACAATGAGAATTTTAGATTTTAGAGATGTACAGATTCTGTTTTATCTGAATTGCTATTATTGATTTTTGCTCAACTAGATTTTCTTTCTCAGATATAAACAGCATACACAATCAAAAATCAACTAAATTAATAAACTTTACAAATCGCCCTAAACTACAGTAAGGTGCAGGATCTCCTGTTAGGGAAACTTGGGAAAAAAAGTGTTCTGCAGCTGGAAAGAGGTACAGACGATTAACTGAAAATTAGTCGCTGTGCGCCACCTTTATCTGACACATTTCACCTTATCAAACCAAAGCAGGTGCAACACATTTATAGAACAAAACCCATGTCAACCAGCATGAATCAGACCAGCTCATAATCGGACATATGAAAGGTTATCACCGGTCCTGGCTGAGAAGTCACTGACCAATCAAGTGGTGCATCTTTAAATGCATTCATTTGGAATTCAAATAATGCTAAAAAAGTTCCCAATTAGGAAATTTCATGTGAATTCTCTGTTAAGTCATGTAGTAAAACAAATAAAAAATTGGTGCATGACTTGCTAGGATCTCACTTATAAATTACAAGCTTTAGATTAATTGTGCAACTTCACATACAGCACGTGCGTTCTTTTGCTAACATTTAATTTCTAATCAATTCTAATCTACCAGCCTTAGCTTAGCCCCTTTTCTGCTGTTCACGCACCTTTACATAGATTATACAAAATATGTTTGTTTATCATGTACCCATTATAGCTTTTATGTGTTGATCTTCTTTCTTGAATCCATAACATCCCAACTCAGAACCATCCAAAGAGTAAATGAATGCACTGTTAGACACCCGTCAATGGTACAGATACTTTATATTTCAAATAAACTGCTTGGGCATTTTGTCTCTTTAGCAAGAGTGTCTTGTTTTAATGAAATTGCGAACATTTTAGCAAATAAAATGCAAGGGATGCAGTAAAGTAGCCCAGTACAGAGGCTAGAGTAATTGTGAAATAAGTGCTAGCATGTTAGCAGTGTGCTACCTGTGTAAGGTTAGCTTATTGGCTACATTAAATCACCAACTACCCCTGCAGGTTTGTCACTTCCCCACATATCTTTGAGAACATGTTTTTGTGTTACTAAGCCATTAGGGTGCTTCTTCTCCTTTATTCTCTGCAGAGACTGAAAGATCAGATTCATGGAAGTGTGTGTGCATTTTTTTCCTCTGTGTTTCTGTTCCTTCTTCGTGTTTTGTTTCTTAGCAGTGTACAAAGTGGATGGCCTCTGTAAATTGAGGGGAGGGCTGACAGCACAGCGAAGGTTGATTGATGGCATATTGTGCAACCGGACTCAGCTAGACCAAACTGGTTAGGTGGTGACCCTGTTTTGGCCCTGTGCCCTTTTGGTTTCTTTCATTTTTTTTTTAAATTCTAGCTGTTTTTCTCCCTCTCCCTGTGCCTCACTGTCTACCTCTGTCACTTGCACACACTCAGATATACAGAATACATAAATAAAGACTTCTTCCTCTTGCTTCTTCTCCTCGAGCTTCCCTCATCTTCATTGTTGCACTTAAACTCGCCGTTGCTATCATTCTTTGTCCGCTGTTTCCTTTCTTCCTTCCTCAGCCCACTTTGTTTGTCAGCGCTCTTTCAGGACAGGTTTTGTCCCATGAGTCATATCGTCAGGGTTCATTTTACAGCCCTTATTCATATATTCTCTGTCAAAAAAAAAAAAACTTTTAAGAAGCACACCGGAGCCAGTGCTGCCTCTGATTTGGTGAAACTTCCCAGTCGCCAACCAGTTCTTGCCCGCAGAAGAGCTCATCAACAACCTTGTTTGACAAATTTAGGAGAGTTAACCTAAACACTGGGCACACTACTTTAAACTGTGTTTCATCCTGTTTTTTTCCTGCAGTGATTTTCTGCCTCTGTTCTCCACACAACCATAGTGATTTATGGTAATTATCCATCTTTGGGGTCATCCATCAACTGGTTGTTGCTAGGCAATGGTAGCAGCTGTTGTTTAGTCGGGGGAAGCTTTGCTGTCAGGGGCAATGCAGGTGAATTCAAAAGACGGCATCTATGAGGAAAAGACGGAGCTCTGTTATTTCACGAGCCTGTTGGTTTTGTGCTTCATTCCTTCGTTTTAGATTTAAACAGAACGCCTCTTTGTCAAAGCAGCGGCCACCCCCGATTAAACAAAAATTGAACAACTGCAGGAGATTAAAGATATTGCGCGTTCCCCAGAGGTGTGCACTGCAACAGAAGATTAAGACAATACAGGTATTTTCATTTTCACGAGGTTACAATTTAAAATGAAGCTTGTTTATGTGAAGAGAATAAAAATGGCAGAGGGGAAAAAAACGGTAGAGGAATTGATAATGTTTTCTCAAAAAGAGTCTGTTTAGCAAACGGCATCTGTCTGATACAGCCTACATTAAAACAGTTCTTGGCATACGTGGAGTAAATCTCACTCACATCATCTTTAATTAGCATTAGTAATGCTTTATCCGTACTTTGCCTGAAAACAAACCAGATGGTTCGAAATGTGTATGTAGCACCGGAGCAGTGTTCGATGGTTAGGTGTGTGTAGGGTTTGGAGGGAGGGGGTTGGCAGAAAACTTGAGCACAGAGGGCTTTAATCTGTGGCGGCAATGATCTAATGGCTGTTGTTTCCTCTTAGAACAAGCAGGCACTGACAGTCCGAGGTAAAGGTGATTTATAGACCACAGTCGGTGTCGCGGCGCGTCAAAAAACTGGCTCTCGGAAAAGCTGAACAAATAAGGAGCACAAAATGAAAACAAAGACGGGTGTAGAAATTCAAGAAAACTGGCAATGTTCTTCACATTTGTTTCTTTTTTTTTTTCTTTTAATCCATCACTGATCTATTATGTCAAATGAGTAAAACTCTAGTTAAAAGGCACTGGCTATGATTTAAAAAGGCTTTTAGCATCGTGAGTAACTGCAAACTGTTTGGAAAGGGTTAGGTTCATCATGCAGGGTCAGGCAGCCGTCTTATCAGTCGACTAGTCATGCTGCAGAAGTGGCGACCTCCCCAAAAACATCCATAACTGCAAGAAGAGCACAGACACCTGCAACAGATGGTCTGGCCCCTGTAGAAGCTGATCTCAACATCACTGTGTTGGTCTCAGATTACATTAAGAGAAACAGAAGACAGAAGCTCGCCTGTATCTACAGAAGCAAAGTGGCAAGTTCTTTGTGATCCTGGGTTCAGCATACCCTGAAAACCAAGCACTGATTTAATTTAGTTATTACCTTTTTTGGGAAAGTTAGTGGCCAAGAAAAATACGCGGGGCATCATTTTTGAAAGCATCCATTCAGGCTTAAATCTTTTGAGACATGTGAAAGCCAAGCCAGAAGTGTTCATTTATTTTTTCAGGACTGTAGCTCATCTGATATTGCTGTGGCTGACAACCACAACAATTGCCGTTTGCCCATACGGCCATCAGCGTGAAGAGCAGACCGGATGGGTTGCTTTGTTTTCCCCAACCAGCAGAGCTGTGGAAGCTGAGAAGGTGGATTTGTACAACACATGAGCTATTAGAAGCCCCTGAGCTATTGTGCCATATGGTGGACTATTCTATGTGGGTTAGGGGAGGGTGGAACCGAGGGGTGCTGTTAGGTAAGCTTTTTACGTGCCTGGCCGAGGAAGCTGTGGGTTATATTACAGCTCGCGCCTGGACCTGGTGTCACGAACTGGCTGTAATGTCAAACATGCCCTTGAGTTTAACCCGGTGAAGTTTCCTTTATCACATGTACAAAGGAGATATAATCATCAGAGAGAAACAGGTTACTACGCAGAAAGTTAATGTAGTGACGATCAACTCGTTTTTGGGTTCCACCTTTTTGTGAAAATTGTATAAAGAAATTTAAATACGTTGACAGAAACCAAGTTGGGCTGAGAGAGACTTTTGGTCTGTGCGAGTTTACCACAGCATTGTCCGCAGGCTAGTCCACAGAGAGTGTCAGGTCCTATGAAACCACAGCGGCAGCTACCCCAGACAGAAAAAAAATCTCAGGAATGAACAAGGATGGGAGAGAGCCGAGAGAGAGACAGAGATTGCCTGACATACTAAGCATTACCATAATTGGCTTTTCTACATGATAGGACAGAGGAAATAATAATGTCATTTTATTTACAGCCTTCTCTCTGCTGAAACACGCACACACTCATGCACAACGTACAGGTCAATGACACACACTGATCAGGCCTGTCCAAAGCCATCAGAGGTGAGTGGCAGGGAATGGAGGGGCCGGTGACAAAGCGAAACGGGAGAGAGAAATAAGACTGCCACGCCAGAGCTCCTGTTTTGAAGGGCCGCTAGACGCTGTGAGGGAGCCTCGGCGGCCGCCCTGCTGCGGGTGCAGCACTCCGCCACGTAGGGTAAATCAGGAGGCTGAAAGCTGGCGGAATTGGACATTAGCACTGCAAATGAGAGCCGGGATTGCCCTCTTCTCTGAGACAACATGAATAAATGAAGAAGGTTTAAAGGGAAAGTGTGTGCAGCGTGTGTTGTGTGTATGTACAAGTGACTGAGGAGGGAAAGAAGAGCTACGCTGGCTGTGGCAGTGTTGTGTCGCACTCAAGTTACTTAACAGCCGGTTAGGGAGTTAGTTTTATTATAGATTGATAAAAAGATAAAAAGATGTTTTTTAAACTATGAGGTTAAGTTAAAGAAGAGTAAAAAGTAAGACTACGTTAAGTTTAATATCAAAATTGTTTAACTTTTAGCATGAAGCTTCTTTAGCCATAGCTGTAATGCTTATGTGTGCACAGTCTTGGATTTTAGATATATTTGAGTGATGTATCCAAACATGGCAACGGTCACCAAAACTATTACTTAAGTGTTTATTCAGCCTTGTTATAACTTTGTGTTTCAAACTTGCATTAAAAAATATGAGGTTTTTCAATTGTGGACCTCACACGAGCTTATTGGCTTTAGGCAGGCATGTCGTTTTGGCAGAGGAGTGCAGGTTTGCATTGTGTGTGTGTGTGTTTGTGAGACTGGGGGATGTCCTACTGTGGTGTCACCTGTCTACAGCAGGAAATCCTGGACTTCGGGCGCAACAATAGTGACAGGCTCCTCTCCAGACACAGATGGCTTCGCTTTCCCCCCACTAGCCACATTGCATCTCTGCTTGCACCTGACACACTGTGACACTTGTGACACACACAAACACGCGTGCACACATAAAACTGATCAGCCACACCTAGCTTAGGCAAACACTCACACGCAATGACAGAAATGGCAGAAGCTGATTTCTCACACCTCTCTCACCTATCTGCTTTGCTGTTAACTTGTTTCGCTGTCATTTTTTTCCCCTGTCAGATATGCACACGCATAAATGCACGTACACATACACACACACACAAACACACACACCTCTTGTTCGCTGGCCTAAACACATCTTTTTTTTCCTCCTCTCTTTTCAAAACTTCCCCTCTTTTCCCTATCCTCACTGACAGCACAAAGTGGGCTTACGTTTTTGACTGACAACCACAACAGACACTCCCCCCCCCTTCCCCTCCCTCCCCTCCCCCCCCCACCCCCCGTTTTAATCCCCTCCCTATCCCTCCCTCCCTCCTCCCGTTTCCTCTTTTGTTCTGAGTGACGCTCGAAAGCCGCCATGTCAGCATCTTTTCCATCTCTGATTGCCTTATTAGCCGGCGGTGGCACCCCCAGCTTTACTGACACAGATGGTGAAGGAGCAGGCTTGAGCAAAGGGGGGGGGGGAGAAAAAAAATGGCTGACTTGTGTTTGTTGTTGTTACTTTCCCCTCCCACCTCTTCTCAGGCTTGTTTGTGTGGACACTGACACCTCAGGCTGACACTGACACACTCCTGACACTGATGCCTGTCAAGGCAACATACGGAGGATAGCAGGGAAAGGGAAGAATTTAGTGGTGGTGTGCCTTCTATGTGTGTGTGTGTGTGTGTGTGTGTGTACTGCTGTCAGGTTTCTCTCACTTGGTCTGCTGATTTGTCTTTAACTACTTTCACAACTTTGAATGGGTTCACTTTTGCATTTATTTCAATGCAGCAGGCTGCAGCTTGTTAGGGAGAAAAGGAAGAGTTCAAAGAAGTCCGTGCAGCTGCTTTGGGAAAATGTTTAATTCTTCTTTTAGTGATTAAATGAAAAAAATACTTCAGTATATCCTGTGGACAATTAAGAGCACACAGTTGGGAGCAAGAGGAAGAATGTATTTTGATCATGCACTGTTTCTCACACACACACACACACACACACCGGGCAGCTGTAGGACCTCCAGCTTTTCCCAGGCAGCAGTAACTGGCACCTCACAAACATCAGGTATTATGTCCATTCCGATTATGGGATAGAGAGCTACACACTGTTTGAAGCTGACAGCACATCTGCCTCCTCACTGGAGACTGATTCTGGCATCTCAGACAAGCATCTTACGAGGGATGGATTGGAAAAGGTGCCTTAGCATATTTAACCCTAGATTCTTCCCTGCCTCGGTGTAATGTTCCCCTTTTAATCTACCTCCCTGTTTTTCCTTATTATTTTTTTAGACAAAGACAATAAAAAGTGAATTTTAATTCACATATCACTTTTTTCCCTCCAAGCTGAATTATGGGCAGTTATTTGGCGGGAGAAGGCAGCCATTTCCATTGATACTATAATTTTTTCTTTCCTCTTTTAAAATGGCACACTTGATGCTGTGAGTACTCAGGGAGCACAGGCAGTAACAACACGGCTTGTCATGTCCACTGGCCATTTCCTAGCATCACGCTGTGAGGACTTCCACAGCCGATGCCAAGTTGACTTCAGCCAACCATGGCTTGGCAAGGCTGATGCAGCTGGCATTTTACTCCACTATCTCTTACTTGTGAATCCATAGTATGTGCGGCATGTTGGAAGAACTGAACAAATTAAAGTCAGGAATAGATCTGTGGTTGCTGAACAGCAACATAATAGACAATGAAGACTATGTTGCTGTGGGCTTTGTGCTGTTTGGCATCTAAATTAAGTGGATAAGCTGTAATATTTGCACGAATGCTGTAATGTTTTTTAAAAAGAACTTCTAAATGAACATTCACTAAAAAGTCATTTATCTATCTTAGTTTATTTTCCCTGTTTTGTTTTGTTTTAAACTTGAATATGTCAGACTCTCTTCATTCATTGGATTACTGTGGTTTTGTAATTATGGAAATAGATCATTTCCATAATTCATTGTCATTGTAGCAAATAAATGATGGACCAGGTTGTTCCCCTACTCGTGTGACTGCACTGACCTGGAGTATTCCGCTCTCAAACGGAGAGGTTTACTGGAAAAGGATCAAAAATAATTTGTTGTGGACTTTTATAAATAAAAATCAGATCAAAACATTGGAAATATTGGAATTTCTGATTGTTCTTGATTGCATCGTTGCTTGGCTGTTTTTATGCACAGTCGAGATTCTCCGCCTCTTTGCTCAGTTTTTCCCTCACATATTTTCTTTTAACCGTGCTAGACTAACTTTGGTGCACACCCTGTTTTGATTCGCTCTCTAAAATAAGTGATATTGGCTCCTTTCCCCACCCTCTTTAAGCAAGCTTTCTTATTATTGGCTGCCACTCACAAACAGAAGTGTATATATATATGTATTTATATAGTGCCAAATCACAAGAGTCACCTCAAGGTTCTATGTTACTATGACTCGGTACTATTACTCAAAATCAACTGTGTGGCTGAGATGACCTTATTAGGGATACACCCCCTTTTTGATGTCATGCAGAGCTAGGAGTATAAAAGCTGTCTGCAGCAGAGCATTTAAAGCCCTCTGAAGCTTCAGCTCTCAGGTGTTACTTCTTATTATATGCACCTCGTCATTGTAAACTTTGTTCATGTTTGGTATGATTAGCCACCATTGTACCAGTGTGTGTTTATGTAAGACATATAATAAAGAAAAGAACAGACTACTTTAAATCTTAAACTGTGAGGCCTTGCACACTTTTTCCTTTCGTTTGTTATATGATTAGCAAAAGCGTGTCTTTTCCATTGTGGAGTACTACCACAGAATATATATAATCTTCTCTGCCTAATTCAATTTCTTTTCTATGTTTTTGCTTTTTTTAAACTTGGTGGATAAATTTCTTGAGTCATGTCTGCTCCTTGCCCAAGATAGTGTTCAACAGTTCCATTTGGCAGTGCAGTGAAGAGGACTATCTGTCATTGTCAAGACATGGATGTTTGCCACTTTATTATATCTTTGTCCTCTACAGGGACTATTGACAAAAATCTCTTAAGGATTATTGCATTCACCACCTGCATATAGGGAGGGCCAGAGGTGTATTCTTGTGTTCAAGTGTATTGATTTGCTAAGACATTTGTATCTAATCTCGGTTTTCCTCCTTGCTTTGTTTTCCAGCTTATGGACCTGAAGATGAATTCAAGGGTGGCAAAGCCGATGAAGAGGAACATCTTCTGGATGATGGCCTTTCCCTGGATGGTCAAGATGCAGACTATTTTTTCAATGATGAGGAAGACGCAAGAGATCGTTATAGCTGCCAGAACTCTCCACTCAGCAATGGCACTAACCCAGATGCTGGGTATGCTTCTCCCCTCAGCACTACCAGTGATCAGCTGGTGGACCTTAAGACTGCCCCCTCCTTAGGTGATCCGGACAGGGTGGAGGAGAAGCTGGGGGAAGGTAGTGAATCCATCAATGGCCTTTCACTACAGGACAGTCTGGAAAAGATGAAAGCCGTCTATGCAAACCTGATCTCGGATGCCTCTTGGTCCAATGTTGCTCTGGACATGCTTAAAAATAAACAAGGAAACAGTATTTCAGCAAGCAATGGCAGTGGGAGCAATCACAAAGGGAGCAATGGATTCCTGAACAGTCATAGCCCGGGAAATGTCCATGTAAAGAACAGATGTAGCAGTAACAACACTTCAGTAACAACAAATATTACCACCAGCAGTACCAGTGCAAGAACAGTGTCGAGTAACGGCAACAGTGGCATCAGTGTAAGCTCTGGCAGTACAGGAGTAGCATATGATTGGCATCAAGCAGCCTTGGCTAAAACTTTGCAGTATAATCCGTATCAACTCCTTCCTGAGCCCAGCCTTTTCAGCACCGTGCAGCTTTATAGGCAAAACAACAAGCTGTATGGCCCAGTGTTTACTGGAGCTAGCAAGTTTAGGTGTAAGGACTGTAGTGCTGCCTATGATACTTTGGTAGGCCTAACTGTACATATGAACGAGACTGGCCACTACCGAGATGACAACAAAGATGCAGAGGATGATCGAAGCAAGAAGTGGTCCAAGCCACGAAAACGTTCCTTGCTGGAGATGGAAGGCAAAGAAGATGCCCAGAAAGTTCTGAAATGCATGTACTGTGGCCACTCTTTTGAATCACTGCAAGACCTTAGTGTTCACATGATCAAAACAAAACACTATCAAAAAGTGCCTCTAAAAGAACCAATGCCAGCCCTCACCTCAAAACTGGTCCCCCCAACCAAAAAAAGAGCGTTTCAAGACTTGATGTCGCCGAGCTCACCAGAGTCCGTCTCATCTGGCATACACCTGGGAGAATCTCCAAAAGACCAAAAACTGGCCAATCCTTATGTCACTCCTAATAATCGATACGGTTACCAAAATGGTGCTAGTTATACTTGGCAGTTTGAGGCACGAAAGGCACAAATTCTCAAATGCATGGAATGTGGCAGTTCGCATGACACCTTGCAACAACTGACAGCCCACATGATGGTCACGGGACACTTTCTTAAAGTCACAAATACAGCATCTAAAAAGGGGAAGCAGCTAGTTTTTGATCCTGTGATTGAAGAGAAAATACAGTCGATTCCCTTGCCTCCCACTACCACACGGCTCCCACCGCCCAATGGTAAGCCACACCCTGACTCCCCATTGCAGCCCTCCAGCCCTGAGGAGAAACACGAAGAAAAGAAAGATGAAGATACAGAGGACGAGAAAACTGAAGTTAGGGAACCAGAGAGACAAATAAAAGAAGAAAAAGAAGACCTCCCTGAAAAAACAGACAAACCTGAAAGGGCCAGGTCATACCAGTACCTTACAGAAGAAGATTTAGAAGAAACACCTAAAGGTGGGCTGGACATCCTGAAGTCTTTAGAGAACACAGTTTCAAGTGCTATCAGTAAGGCCCAAACAGGTACACCAACCTGGGGTGGATACCCCAGCATTCACGCTGCCTATCAGCTCCATGGATCTCTGAAGCCTTTGCCCTCATGTGCACAGGTTCAACCTTTGTTCAGTAGCACTAGTTTGAAGGTAATGTCCTCTGAGTTAGGCTCTCTGATCCATTCCCCAAATAGCCCCTCTCCACCCCCAAGTCACAAGAGCAATGTGCTGGCCATGGAAGAGCTAGTGGAAAAAGTTACAGGGAAAAGCTTAGTGAAGAATGAGAAAGAGGAAAAACCTGTAGAGAATAAGTGTAGATCTGCAAAGTCACCAGTGCTAAATTCTAAGGACAAACAGGCTTCACCGTATCCTGAAAACCTCTCAAAGATACTGAAGGACAGTGAATTGGAGGATCGGAATGAGCTAAAGGGCAAAGAAAGAGAGCAAACAGAGAGTAAAATAAATATAAAAATAAAAACTGAAGCGGATTCGCCCAAAAAGACAGTAAGCAATGGCTGCAGTAACCTGAGCATCATCACTGATCATTCACCAGAACAATCCCTTGTTAACCCTCTTAGTGCTTTGCAGTCCGTCATGAACAACCACTTGGGGAAAGCGGCAAAAGTGTCCACACCCTTTGTAGACCCATTTGCAATGCTTTATAAGATCAACAACTCTGCCCAGATTAAGCAAACAGATCCTATGAGTCACTACCACAATGATGACGACGTCAATGATGATCAGCCCATCGACTTGACAAAATCCAAAAACAGCAATGGAAGCACAGCTAAGGGGACTCTTGCGACACCTAACAGCAATGTAAACAACACCAAGCCGGTCTTCAAAGATTTCTCTCAGACATCATCGCCACCTCTAAGAGAAAATGCTTTGATGGACATTTCAGACATGGTGAAAAATCTGACGGGTCGTTTAACACCAAAGTCTACAACCCCATCTTCCATCTCAGAGAAATCCGATATCGATGGCTGTACTTTGGAGGATGGCATGGAAGAGCTATCTCCCATTCAAAGACGGAAAGGCAGACAGTCAAACTGGAATCCCCAACACCTCCTGATTCTTCAGGCCCAGTTTGCCTCCAGTCTTAGAGAAACCCCGGAAGGAAAGTTTGTAATTAGTGACTTAGGACCCCAGGAACGGGTCCACATCTGTAAATTCACTGGTCTCTCAATGACTACTATCTCACATTGGCTGGCCAATGTAAAATACCAGTTAAAGCGGACAGGGGGAACAAAGTTCCTAAAAAACATGGACTCTGGCCAGCCTCTGTTTTTGTGCAGTGACTGTGCTTCCCAATTCAGGACTCCTTCGTCCTATATTCACCATTTGGAGTCCCACCTTGGTTTTACCCTAAAAGACCTTTCGAAGCTCTCCATAGACTTAATAGAGCAGCAGGCCGTCAGCAGAATAGAGGACAAGACTTTTAGTTCACCTGGACTCACAGAAGAGGACACTGCCTCAATATATCAGTGCAAACTTTGCAATCGGACATTTGTGAGCAAACATGCAATCAAATTGCATCTTTGCAAAACACACGGAAAATCACCAGAGGCTCATCTCATCTTCGTGAAAGAGCTGGAAAAGTTCGATAAACAATGAAGTCAAATAAAGCCGATAGCATGACAGATAACTGTTGCACTATGACTCTAAGCTACAATCTGTCGTAACAGATAGTGCCAAAGCTGTATTTTTACAACACGTGAAAATCGCAGGAGCTTTAATACCGCACACGGTAATTTTTCAGCTAATAAAACATGGCAGGAGCCTGCACTACAGAGGCTCTAGGCCATACAGTAAACAGTGAATTTTTTGGGTGACAAATTAAAGTAGCGATGGCACTACATAGTCACTGACAGATTGTTGCTTTCCTAATGCACTGCATCTTATCTGAGCCTTTAAAAATGGTCCACCTGTTGTTTTACAACTAAACCATGCTCTTATTTCGATCACTGTTTCAGAATCATTTTCTAAGATAAATATATTTCAACACGACTTGCATATTATTTATGAGACAGTTTGTGCATGTTTTCATGTAAACCAGTGAGTGTATTATGTCTTATGAAAATTTCAGTCATGACAACAAAACTGAAATACCCGTTTAGCAAATTTTGGATACAGCTGTTTATGTAAAGGTATATTGGGAAAGAATAAGAGTGTTTTAAAATGTTAAGGTGATTTCAGCACTTTAAGTGTCAACTGATGAAGAATTGTACGAGTAAAAAGGACAACACATTACTCTTTTTAGTTTTTATGCCCTCGACAAACATTTTGGGGAGCTGATCATAAAATTGTTCGGTTTGCCATCAAATCACAGTAAGTTTTGCAAAATATTTAGGATATTTGTTTATCTAGTAAAATATCATTTCCTGGTTGTTTCAACGTGTACAGTATTTGCTTTTGAAGGCTACCAATTTTATCATTGTGAAGCTACAGTTGTAAAGTTAATGAAGTTTAAAACTTACTGTATAAATAATCAGCAAGTATGTATACATGTATGTCAGCATATCTTGCTCTTTAAAGTTCTGCATTATTTGTACTGTGTGCATTTTTACAATGTTATTTTCTACACAAATGTGAGGCAGGGAGGCTGTATAAAGCTACAGGATCGTGTTGGACCACGACGTCCTTTTTTCAGTAACCAGTAGGTCCCTAGGTGTGGTCTACATAACGTGACAGAACTTACTGGCATCTGTTCTGATGCTTGGAACTGTATATAACATTTAAAAAAAAACATTCTTCAGTGACTAATTTCCAGGTTTTGTCATCAACCCAGTTATTCAGAATGGCATTCTTTTATTCTCAGTTGTAAAATAAATTCCATGTCCTGGAATAAGATGCAGTGTTGTCTGAGTGATTTTCAGAAGAGTATAACACAGATAAACATGACTCCACAAACATTTTTTCACTATTTTTGCTGAACTTATATATTGAAGTTCCATCAATTTAATTTTTTAAACCTAATATGCTCATCAAAACACATCCGTGTTTGTCCAGGGAATTTCGAGCAGGACAAAATCCAAATAGGACCTTTGTTATCCCATATGGAAAAGAAATAGTAAAAACTTATATGATTTACTCATGAAAGTGGCCACTTTCTCATTACTTTCATATATTGTTTTAGTAAGTATCCAAAACATACAAGTTTCATTATATAATTTTTCAAGGGATCTTATATGTGTTTTCACTCTTGTGTGCTTTTCATACAAGTTTCACACAAGACAGATACAAACTTTATAAGATTTATATATATCTTTTCCATATGGGATGGCTTCAAAATAATAGCTCTTTGATGAGAGAGGTTGACAGTTGGCTTTTGTAACAGACTTGCAACCAAAGATAGCCAGGAACAAAATTCTAACCGCAGTGTCTAAAAGTAGTACGATGAATAGTAGATGAATAGATGGAAATTAGAAAAATATTGGTGATTCCAACAAAAATGAAAATCTAGTTGTGGTGAGTTAGCAAAAGCTAAAGTAAAGTCCAGGGACTGGAAATGGGTCACTTTTAGTATTTAGGCCCGGATCATTTCCTGTTACAAGCTGGAAACAGTGGCGAAAGCTAATAATTATGTTAACAAATAGTTCATCAATGTAAAATTTAGGGAATATTTGTAACAACAGACCTACTCATATACTTAACTAAGCTAAACGTGGACATTTTAAAGATGCTAACCAAGGCTAAAGCTGTACAGAGCTCAGAGCCAGCTGTTTGGAATGAGCCACTGATCAAACCAGTTGTTTTGTTATATAAATATTTTCCATCTGGTTTTTGTTTGTAAGGGTAAAATATGTCACCTATAGTAAAGGCGGGTGTACAGCAACTCATTTTCATTTAATTATTTATACTTCTTTCCAGTAGCACAGAATTGCATTTTCATTTTTTGTCAGTGAAAGAAGCTCAGTGAAATGAACCAAATGAACCAAACTACAGTGCCCTGTAGTCTGGTTCATTTCTTTTATTGAAAAAAACTAATAAAAACCCACCATTTTTTTTTCACATTGACACTTAAACGTGATCCCCGGGGAATGAAAATGAGAATTGAAAAAAGTGGAATTTATAATAAATCTGTTTTATACATGCACTGTCACACATACAGGAATTATTAACATCTATATGTCTATACATTTTATTCAGATTGGCTCTCCTGTTAAGGAGGAGATAAGTTAGACATGTTTATTAGGGCTGTGTTGCACAGTGTGGCTTACAATAAACTTATACGACTTCTAAAATCTTGCTCCAGACATCTTAAGCTCTCTACAACAGGTTTCAAGGATGCAGTGTTATCAGTCATGTTGCAGGGTCAATATTTTTTTATGCTCAGTTCCTGATTTTTAAAGATGGGGCCAGACTGAATTGGGTAAGCAGTGTAGGTTTTGTCCGCTGCTGATTCAAACTGAAGAAAGTGAGCCACATTTTTTTTTTCCAGTGATACATTTTTTGACAAATCTTCAAAAGTGTGTTTAAGTTAGTTTTTTGTAACCTTTGGACATTGTTTCGGTTAACTTAGAACTGCTATAACAACAAAATAACAGGTTTCTAACATTCTGTGTCAATAATGACCGAACTTCTCCTCTAACGTAACGTTTCATATTCTTGTTGAGCCCATCCATTACAGTATATACAAGCAGCTGTTCAGAGAATTAAACCAAATGTAAATGAAAATCTTGTTTGTCACTGAAGAGAAATATATTGTTTACCACTTTACACACTGTTGGTCCAAAAAGCCACTGAATAAAAACTTGCATACAAATTTAATACATGCCTTGTTACGATGGTATACTTCATATAGGATTAAATTGATGTAAGGTTTTTCAATTCTAGTCAGTAAATGTCTATGAGCAATTTCAAACAGAATAATCCTTTTCACACGCAAGTGAACAAAACATTGTCATAGAAAACAGGATTTAACTTAATGGTTTAACACAGAGCCGAGCTTTATAGTTCAGCTAGTGAGACACCTGATAAAAGAGGCCATGACATGTCTTCACTGAAGGTATTTAAGTCGACACGCTCCCACCCTGCGCTGCTCTTGAACACTAGCCCGAGGCATTTCTCCCAAGAAACAATAGCGTTCCAGTGCCTTGCAGCGTGTTCTGTGTGGCAAGGAAACATAAGACGCAGCAGTGATAAATACGGAGCAGAGTCACAAGCAATAAAGTCTCACGTAACAGCAATGTGCTGAAGTACAATTCTCAAAAGATCAGCTAATGTGCGTAGATACGACTGACTCGACAGAAATGTCCAGGAAACTTTATGCACTGAAGTTTCCTCTGGGTTAAAAAAAAAAAGTAAATATTTCAAAAAAGAGAAAAAATTACTTGTTAAACATTTCACTGTTACTATTTGACAAATCCTGCAACACAAGAAACAATCCCATGTGTCATTTGTTCAAGCAGCTTATATCAAATAATAGCTTAATGTTTAATTGTAACGTGAACTGTTACCAGTGACAAAGATGTCTTCTGTTTGTAGTGACGACATTTAAAGCAAAAAAGTCTGCATAACAGTGAATTTATGCTTCTGCGTTCAATCTGTGCCATAGTTGCATCATAAACACAAACACTGAAATGCTATTACCTGACATGTCCTACCCTTGAAATGTCATTACAGCTTGCACAGGTTTAAATGCTGGCAACAGTGTCGACCACTTGCATAAGCTACATTGTGAACTCTAGATTCAACAGGGAAGTCTAAATTAAGTTTAAGAAGAGGAGGAGGTTGGGGTGGATGGATGAGTCAATCAAACACTGCATTTTTTTTAAAGGGAGATCACCGTGTCAGAATGATTAGTTATATCTGTATATCTGTACATAATACATTTGATAGTTTACAACAGATGGACCTACAGAGAGCTGATGTGATGCCTGATGAACTTCAATCACAAATATTGTATTATTGAACGCTACAGAATAATTATAATAAATAAAAGTAGATGAATAGGTGTTAAAAAAAATCTGTCTCTTCTTTTATGTAACTCAGAGAATGAAATCCTTTTAAAGCTACATATGCATATATAACTCATTAAGAGATTTGTGAAATGATAGTTACATTGTATAATTATAAATAAAATACACACTATGCTTCTATAATTTTAATCTAAAATTCCTTAGGAGATCAGTAGTAGAGCAACTTGTGAAAACTGTCCTCTCCAGCATCACTCACTCGGTACATTCATTATTATGTTGTCAACATACAGCTCTGACATGTCGCTTCGTATATGTCCTCTCACACAAACCGTCTTTCTCTTGTCACAACTTATACAAAAGCTCCACATATGACTTTGTCAGGCAGTCAGTGTTCTGTTTGTTCTTGCATGACTCTTGTTTGCTTAAAAAAAAAAAAAGACACAAAATAAATTGGCTCCGTGTCATCACCATTATCAGACGAACAGAGGCTCACAAGACAGCAGCGCAAATCTGATGTTAAACAAAAGGCTGTTTATGACAACAGGCGTCATGATGCAGGCTGTTATCCATTTATAATAATCGAAACAGAACGCTTCAAGTCGCAGTAAGCTGTTCTGGTACTGAGTAGCAACATCTGTACATCCATGAAGAATTACATGTCAGGGAGCGACGGCGCGGGCGGCCTTTGAATCCTTGTGACACGCATACATGTGTACTCGTGCCGACAGCGAGGGTTTGGCGAATTAACCTCGTCCTCTTCCATCCCCTCTCGGTGCTCCCTGAGCAACCTGTACAGCAGCACCTCGCTTTCAAAATGCACGCTCGCTATAATGAAACATAGGGGTGAAAATCTCTCTGCTACAGCACCGTGGCAAAGCGGACAATGTGCTTTCATTTAAGCAGTTTCTGCTGTGAGGCTACAGTTAGTAAAACCACATGATTTTTTATTTTCTTTAATTTTAGGATTATAAACAGCAGTAGTTTTGTTTTATTTCACACACACACACACACACACACACATATATATATATATATATATAACAACTTATAATATCTTAATTAAAAGCACACAAAGAGGAGAGAAAATCCATCAAGTTTATTCTGCCTGTGCTCCTAAATGCTGTAAGAATTATAATAATTAAAGGAGACCTATACTAGCATGTCCCATTTTTGGATAACATTTGAAGGTGACCGTGTTTAAAGAGGTTTTAATGAGAAGTTGAAACAGTTCATGTAACTTTTTATAATTCATTACTAATAAATTTATTAAATACAGAAAACAATTTGGTTACCTTGCAGCTAAGTATGTTTTTTTCTTATAGTTTTTCATTCTCGTTGGTAAAAATGATAAATATTGGTAATGGATCAATAAGTATTTGATCATTCCTGTCAATCCAGCCCCTAAAAAACTGTACTCATAAATACACACTGAGCCACCCTTTAAATTGCAGAGTGTCCCTTAAAAATATTGTTTGTTAAAGTCGTTTCAGGTGTTGCACTCTATCTTAGTAGCCTAAAAATGTATTACTTACAGCCTAAGTGATGAACCAAACTCAACTTGAAAGTTGTAAGATGTCAATCAAAACCAAACTATTTTTCTCAAGTAACAAATACATACACCTGAGGTGTCAGACTTATTTCTTTCCGCCGCAGCTATCCTGACAGCAGAACAATATAGCACCTTAAATTTTTGTAAAAACATTAAGTCTCGATGCCAAATTTGAAGTGAAGCTGAAGGTTTAAAATCACCAGAGACATCTCATCATGGACAGAGAGTTGAATCTTGATTGCTTGTTGACAAGTTTGTCCCCGCTGAGATCTGCAGGCAGTCAAAAGCATCTTGTAAAGTGTTGTGTACCTGTCAGGAATGAGCCTTGTTTTGGAAGATACAGACGACATAATTCATCAGGCCGAGCGAGAGGCTCTTGAAGAATGGAGAAGTGACAAAGTCGATTCTTTTGAGAATAATGACGGCTGCCAGCATTCTGAATGGATGGAGTGTCTTTTAGGATCTATCAAAGCTTTTTTTCCAGTGATGTAAAGCCCACAGGTGTGATGCACCGCACCATCGCTAAAGATATTTATATATAGGTGTGTCACTAAGGGGGAATCCTATCATTTCTCCACTCCATAGTTTAATTTTTGAGCGAGTGCTCCACAGGAACTTTCCAGTTTTTGAGATGTCTTTGTGACCAGAGATAGTGCGCGTCTACCTGCTTTATATTTATTACAGTGTCAGTTTTTTCAGCATATTAAAAATTACTTTATATTATGTAATTAAAGACCTGAGTCTGTGCCAACGTATGTGAATAAAGGGTGAATCTGTGTAAGTGTTTTTCTCAGAGAAATCTCGAGGCAGCAGATTGTGCGCGTGTTTGTGCTGGAATTTAAATATGTGCCATTTAGCACCTCAGAAAAAGTAAATAGGTTACGCTCGCGGTGCTGTGGTTGCTCTCACAAATTCCTCATTATTTTGAACTATTCCTGGGTTGGGTTGCTAGGTTTGAATGTCAAATGTCGTATTTATTTCATCTTGAGTTGAGCGGGAAACCACTGTCATGCGGTTGGGTTTAGACCCTTGGACAGTGTGACGAGTCTCATTCACATTCTGTCCAAACCTGACATCATTTGCATGAGAATAAGAGCAAACTCTGCAAACGTGACATGTCCCAGACAAGGGATCACAACTTGGCTGTCATATTAGGCCGGTAAATTCAGGTGACACGGATCCTGTGTCCTCATCTGGGCCAACCTGACAGTGGTTCATGTTCCCTGCTGTCTTTTTCTGAGGAGCTTTGTGAGGGGGGGGTTGCTTTTAATCAGCATGACGAACCCTGCCACCCCCTGTGCGCACGCACACTCAAACACACAAGTGAGAGTGGGCATATGCTGAGGGGCAGTGGGCTGGCCGTTGTGCCATCATTAGTCCAAGCGTACACGGTAAGCTTCTGACACATGTCGAAGGAGCTTCATTCGACCTACAGACGATGCATCCACATTATGCAAAGGCAGCAGTGTCTATATGTGCAGCGCTACTGTCAGAGGCTTGAAGAACTGAGGGAGGAAGTGCAGGAAACTGGGGGAAGAGAGAGGGGAGGCGCAGATCTGGGGAGAGAGAGAAGCCACAAATCAATAAGAGAAGTGCAAGAATCAGCTTCAAGTAATGATTATGAGCTTCAAAGTCATCTTTCTCAGACAAAAAAAGATAATCTTTCATGTTTTGCATGCAAATTAAATATTATTTTTGCATAAAATTACAAAGCGAAGGATATTTGTGTTTCGGGAATGTTCAAAAACATACATGTAAATGAAAAAGAGGTTCCCTTGCTTTAAGTAAGTAAGATTATGATTCGACTGCATCATCATGTGAGATTTGTTTGAGCATTTTTATCAAAAATAACAGTGTTTTTTTTACCTGTGCCCTCTGGCATTTTAATGACTCACTCTGAGCTGGACTGCTTTCAAGTTAGAGACACAGTAGGGCGTGTGTCAGCACTGATCACGTTCTGGAGTGCTGGAGTGCTATTGTCACTGACTCAGTGACGCCTGCTCTGCTCAGTCACTGGAAAACCTCGAAGTTGTTGTTATTGGTATATTTGGGGGAGTTAGTTTGATGTATCTACAATTGTTTTATGTGTCAGAACATAAGAAGAAAAATCATCCAGTCCATGCCAGGTCTTAAAATGATGTAAATATAGGATCAGATAAACAATCTTATATTGGACACGTTATACCATGACACTGTTTAATTAACAAAAATTAAGTCAAACTGCAGAAGTAATTTGTGAAACATTAGGATAGTAGCAAGGTCCTGCTATCAAATGCACTTTAAGAGTGTGCATCTCTATAAAAGTAGATTATTTTATCTGTATTATATCTTTTAACACAATGCCAAGGAGAAAAGAACTTCTCAGTGATTGCAGAAAAGCAATTGTTACTACCCATCTATCTGGGAGTCATTATTTACAAACAATTTAAAGTCCATCATTCATCACTGCAAAAAATTATGGTGGAAAACATTCAGGACAGCTGTCAATTATCCCAGTAGCTGTCGCAGCAAAGTCACCTCAGGGTCAGAATGTCCAATGCTCAGAAAAACTGCAAAAAACCCAAGACATACATCTCAGACTCTACAGGCCTCAGTTAGCATGTCAGCTGTTAAAGTTCATGAAAGTACAATTAGAAAGAGACTGAACAAGCAGAGCTTCTTTTGAAAGGTTGTTAAGAGGAAGCCTCTTCTCACTAAAAAGAACATGGCAGCACAGTTTGGGTTTGCAAAGCTTCATCGATACAAACTACAAGACTTCGGGAACAAGGTCCTTTGGACGGATGGGACCAAAGTGGGGATGTTTGGTGATAATGCACACGGCAACGTCTGCAGAAAACCAAACAGTCAACTGTCAAGCATGGTGGTGGAGTGGTGATGATTTGGGCATTTTATGTTGTTTTTTTTCTTGGGTTTTTTTGTTGCCACCCGACCTGGGCACCTTCCCATCATTGAGTCTGGAATCAAATGTGAGGCATTCTTTCTGAGGGCTAAACCAAAATCGTGACACACGACAGTGATCCCAAGAACAGCAGCAAATCTACAACAGAAACGCTGAAAAAAAGCGATTTGAGGTTTTCCAGTGACCCAGTCAAAGTCCAGACCTCAACCTGATTGAAAGTCAGATATGCATTAACGAATCCCCACAAACCTGAATGAACCAAAGCAAAGTTGTAAAGAAGAGTTGGTCAACATTTCATTCAAGTCATACAGAAAACTTTAGTTCAAGTTATTGCTGCTAAAGGTGGTGCAAGCTACTGAATTATGGGGTGACCAGAGGATTTTTATTTATCACGTCTTGACACATAAACCTTATAACACTGAGCTGAATATACATATATATTTATTTTTTGTATTTTTCAAATGTTACTGCAGTCTTTTTCTCCTAATAGTCCTTTCTATTTTAAAAGCAACAACTATATTTAGTTTTTTTTCTTCCTATCTTCCTCTTGACTGGGTACAGCTGAGTTGGTGCTTCAAACGCAGCTTTAGCATTTCCTCTGTGTTACAGATGTCAGGCTGCCTTTTATTCCAGCAGACACTGATAATTTGAAAGTCTTAGTTTTGCTGTGTTTTAAAATTATTGGCTGACTTAAAGGTTAACAGTCATCTCATCAGATGAATATGCACTCTGTTCTCAAGACAGACTGCTCCTGTCTGTAGCGACACAGAGGTAAAAGTTTGAAAGAGTCTTGAAGCACAGGGGTCATAATAAATTATCATGTCATCTGTGTTCCTCTCCCCTGTCTTCAAAACGCTGCCCAAAGACTTACAAGTCTTTAGAAGATGTGTTAATAGAATAAGTAACAATCCACTTAATGCCCAAAGTGATATTGAGGCATTTTTGCAAGTCCACAGTTGAGATTCTGCTTTCATTGCCCACGTCAATATCATGATTTAGTACCAGGCCCTGCCAGTCCTTTGTCACTTGGGCACTGCAATCTTTCTCTGTCAGTTGCCAGGGGGAAGGACTGAGATTCAGTTTTTCCAATAAAGCTAAATGCATCGCCAACAGCGCATGGTCCAATAGCTCATGAATATGAATATACATATAAATAGACAAGTTGAGGAGGCGGATGGATGTTGGCCTGTCACTTTTGCCTTGCCTAACATCTCCACCGAGGGTAACTCATGTCCTGGATCCGCAACACAACCAACTTCCTGCAAAGTCACAGCAGGCCTCCCCCATTCTCTCTTTTACTCTTTTAAAGGCACTACATATGTTATATCTCTGTTTTTATTTTCTAGCCCCAAATTAAGTTGCTATCACTGGCAAGTGTTTGACATCTCTTTAATTAACAGTTATCCAACAACCATGATCGCAGCAGAAATGAGAGTGACAGGGAACTGAAGGGAGGGGGTGGGCGGTGGAAGAGCGGTGACGAGCGTGGACATTGCACTAAACTGAATTATACGATGAGCTAGTTTGGGGAGCTGAGCACACCCACATAGCTGTTTTAGCAAAGAGGACTGGCTGCATAAGGGCAGATTTAATCTGAGGCCATTACAAGTCAAACGAGAGATCGAATTTGAGATGTCTATCATGTGATATGAACTCTATAAACAGCACTGCTGCAATCTGGGGACACTGTGACTGTAAACATATCAGTGTGGTTTCCATTTTTAAGCGAGTTTGCAGTCTCATGGCTTGCTTTTACCTCGTTTAAATCAAATTAAGTGATTAGCTTAAGTGTTGATGTGTTTGACTCTCACACCACTTATTTTTGCTTCTTATTTTTTAGTGGTTTCTATGCAACAATAGCCTCCACAAGATGTAACCATTGTGACATCACCTATTGGTTTGTGGACTAAAGACGTGTGTTTGGCATTTCAGCCGTCACCACCTTGTTTTTTCTATTTTTTGTGAGTGGTTGAATTTGGCCTGGAGAGGGAAGCACTTTAAGTAGTTAGTAGAGAAGGACAATATAAATGCCTCGCTATTTCATTCTACATTTGGTTTAATTCTGCTTTATTTATATAGCACCTAATCACAACAGCAGTCACCTCAAGGCCTTTATAATTTAAGGTAAATGTCCTACAACACTACAGAGAAAACCCCAACAATCAGACAGACCCCTTTGAGCAAGCACTTGGCAACAGTGGGAAGGAAAAACTTTCTTATAACAGGAAGAAACCGGGCTTAGGGAGGGGCAGCCATCTGCTGCGGCCAGTTGGGTGTGAGAGAAGGAAGACAGAACAAAAGACACGCTGTAGAAGAGAGACAGAGATAAATAATATAATCAGATCTGTGGAGTTGTCGCAATAGAAAATGAACAGGATGGCAACCTCCTCACAGCTATCACAAATCAGTGGTTGCTCTGCGATTTTATTCAATTTCTTGCATTCAGGGACCAGCTACAAGTGGTCGAGGTGACTAACTAGTTGGTTGAGGTTGAGCTTGCCTCGCCCTCAACCTTTTTGTCACCACTAGGTGACCACAAGGTGCTTGCACTGGTCATCTGGCGGGATGTCTCCACACAATCGTGCTCTGATTGACTGTAATCAACAATCAGACAGATTGGCGAAGGTTTGCAAATTATTGCAAAAACTTCCAATTATAAATGGAGACAGACAGCTAACACATCACATTCAGAGCACCAATCTTCTACAGTGCGTGTCTTTGCAATAGCGGACTCCTCTCAACTTGTTGTTTTCTGCTTTATTTGGGGAAGCTGTGGCTCAGGCGGTAGAGTGGGTCATCCACCAATCGGAAGGTCAGAAACTGAACGGGGGTAAGATACTGAACCCCGAGTTCCTCCCAAAGCATCCATCAGAGTGCAAGCGAGCGAATGTTAGTCAAAGTGTTTATATGTAGAATAAAGTGCTCGCACAAAAGTGTGTGTGAATGAGGAATGAGGCTTGTAGTTAAAAAGTCCTCTGAGTGGTCAGTTATAGTAGAAAAGTCCTAGTCAGTGCCATTTTGCAGCAACTACGTCACTATTTGTGAATTTGTGTGCACGTACACATCAGCACATTTGCAATTTTTTCATCACAAATAATTGCCAAATTACTACAGATTTTATGTAATGATGCATAACATAATACAGTTTTGTGGATCAGATCTCTTTTTTTATTAATACTCCAGAGTTAGCCACATTAACAGAGGACTGTGGAACCTTAAGAGGCATTTGCAGTAAGTGGAAGATCCACATTTCCTTCAACCACTCCTGATCAGAGATGGGCCGATTACTTTTGTCAAGTAAAGAGTAAAGTAAGGGAGTACTATTGCAAAAAGGTAATTAGATTACTGTTACTTTACCGTAAGCACCCTGCGTTACTGCGTTACTGTGACGTAAGCGAGTGCGACATTCATGGCAACAGCTGTGTGCAGATTAACAATGGATAATATATCGAGTGCGGGAGAGCATATGACTGTGCAGCGTTTAATGCCTGGAAGTACCTGACGTTACTTTGAGTTTGATTCCGTAAAAAGTGACAAAAACATTAGCGTCCGCTGTCCCCCCCAAAACTTCCGAGCAAGCACCGAGTGCGCTGCCACATAATGGGAAAAATTCACAGAGAAACTCGCGGATTCTTCCACTGACCATGGCACACCTGCACCAGGGTACACCTCCACCTGCCACACTCCTGCTATACAGGTGAAAATAGAGCAACAGGACCGCTGAATCTTTGATTTTATTTATTTTCTGCTGTGTTTCACTTGCATTTATTTGAAAGACTGAGTGGAAACACAAAAAGCTGTTTTATTTTATGTGCTGGAATGTGCAGAAAATAGGTTTAAATGTTAAACAAATTTAGGGGATAAATCATGTTTTAAAAAGTAACTAAGTAACTAATTACTTCTGAAAATAAGTCATCAGTAAAGTAACGGGATTACTTTTGGGGGGGAAGTAATCAGTAATTAGTTACTGATTACTTTTTTCAAGTAACTTGACCAACACTGGT
>NW_024582386.1:1133597-1173966 GCF_018398535.1 Haplochromis burtoni
TGATGGCAAAAGAGCCAAACGGGACAGGCAAAAAAAAAGAAAAAAAAAAAAAAGAAAATGTTATTTTGCTGAATGAAAATTAGTAACCTTAGATTTACCAAAAAGCTTAATTCAAAGCTTTTTGATCTAATACGAGACCCACACTTTTTTGAAACTGATCGATTCTCGCTTGAACTTTGCCTTTATGCATAATGCAAACATTATTTCAATTCAGTGTTCAGGAAATACGCTCTGTGTAACACAGACAAACAAATTCTTGTTCTTAAAACGAAACCAAAGTCTTGCTGCATGCAAGATAAAGTCCTGTTACTTTTGTGGGTTTTCATTTTGGAGATTCATCTTGTCTTATCTTCTAACTAAAATATGAAGGTTATTAAAAATTGTATCTGCTGGTGCATAATTTGAAGAGTGCGGTTTCAAGCATTCTTCTTGGGGAAACTACAGTTATTGCTCTTGTCACACCTGTCCAAGACACAATGCACGGAGCAGCTCTGCTTTGTTTGTCAAGATACTCACCAAACTCTGCTCTCCAACTCCTGGTTTAACTCCCACACTGTCAGGTATCTGGCTTCCTTCTCCACCGCCGTGGGAGTATTAACGTATGACATCTACAATGGCCCTAACACAACACGCAGAGATTGAGTTCCTCATGCTGCCTGTACGCAACTCTTCTTACCTTCACTCTGAGTTAAGCCAACCCCAGTGCTGGGAAAGAGATGTGACAAAACCAGGGGGAAGGGAAGTGGGAAATAAGGCAGAGCCAAAGCCGATCTGCCACTCAGCGACAGGCGTTTTGACAATCATAGGCTGTCATCACGTTCTGATCAGACCTGTCAGCAAGAAATGCGGCAACAAGACAGCACTGCAGAAGGAACATCCACATGCCCCCCACCATCCCACCTCCTCCCCACAGCCCTCCTTACTGCACACAGATATTCAGAGTTGTGTTATTTATGTACACACACATCATACAGAGACATGCAAACACATCAAATGTGTCAGAAAGTGCTAGGTACCCTAAGAATAAAACAGGTTTGGTTACCGAGCGTAGAGTGAAGTGGCTGCGCTCTGCCAGTGCCGCAGGGATGTCCAGAAAACCCAACGTGATGCCACACTGTGTCTTTCCACAGTGACAGCTGGGGAAGGAAAAGTTTTTTTGTTGCCTTTTTTTTCCTTCCTCAGCTAGTTAAATAATTTCAGCACTGAACGGCGCACAGGTAAAGTTCTGACAAACACTCGGGCCCTATCCATCTTTTTAGCTGCGTCGTCCTGCTGTAGAAATATTAAAGTGAGAGTAAATTACATTGAAACATTTAAGTCGCTTGTTAAAGTAGTCCGCCTCCTGCCAGCGGCGTAGTGTTTACTGCTAAAAAGCAAGAAATCGGCAGCAGTTTGAAAACAAAATGGAGCTATAACGGAGAAAAATTGAGAGAGTGCCATTAAACAGATCCAATTATTATTCTCTGTCCAAACAGAAACAGAGAAATGAAATAACATCTGTCATGTCATCTGCCAGTCAGGGAAGCCAGGCTGCCATCTGTGTGAGTGATGGAAAAGGAAAGTGATCTCAAATCGTTTTTCATTTTTCATTTTGAATTATTTAAAGACACAAAGTGGGAGGACAATGTCTCACTTGTTTTAAGGAAATGTGATTTTGGATTTCTGTTCACTGTTGTCCCAGATATATTTTTAAGTTTTAGTCAGAGATCGTTTTATCTAAGATTTCAAATATTTAATACGAATGTAATGTGTTTTTGTTTGTAAAGAATTAAATGTGGACCAAAAGACAATCTAACTGGATTCTTACTTATTTGTTCCTAAACCTCTCTGAAAAATGCAGAACGCAGACTGAAATATGAGCTAACCACAATCATGCTAAGAGGTGTAATAGTGCATATACAGCATGGGAGCTACTCTTGATTATATGTTGTTTCTTAAAGATCAAAAAGGTTTTTTGCCTTTGGGAGGAAAGTTTGCCGCAACTGAGAATGAAGGAAGTGCCTTAAAGATTCGTTTTGAACACAGTCGCTGCCCAGCTGCATTTGGCTGTAAGCCTGCCTAACTTGCCTTTCTTTGCCAGTTTAGCGGCGGGTATCAATTTGCAACGAGTCCGGCATCACATTACAGAGCTTTGTTTAACATCAAGGGAGAGTCTGTCCGAACACCCCATTCATTAGCTGTACATCTGTTACTGCTTATGATCAGCAGAACGCCAACAGCCACTAAAGCTGCAGTACTGAGAGACATCAGAGAGGCTTGACTGGCAGCTGTCAGCTTCACAATGACTGAAAGTAAATGTTAACGCCAGCTTCTTCTACAGTGCAGTGGATTCACTGATGATGATGATGCACTAGATTTAGTGTGTAAATCTTTTACCTTTATAGTTTTATTTATTCATTGATTGAGCCAACAGTCAAAATGATTATGTTGCTAAATTACATGTGTATTCACCTGGATATCAGCTGTTGTTTTTCACTTTTTTTACTCACACATGACCGTATTTGGACACAAGGGTAGAGCAGATCAGTTAGTTTATCTTATCTCCAAAGTGCATCTATTACTGATGCTACTTCTGACTGGTTAAAAACAGACTCAAAACTAAATGTGGCAGGTCCTGAGACTTGTCAGCCACCCTCCTGGAGGCTCTATTCTGCTCCAGAAACCTCTGTGATTGTTTAGGTCACCACCAGTTTTGTGTGGCCGCCTGCAGTTTGTATGGACGACACCAACTTGACCAACTTGTCTGCCGCATTAACCAACTGCTCACCGAGTGATGGTGAAATGTGAAAAAATGCAAACAAGAAACATCGAGTGTTCATCTTCAGCGTAAAAGTTGTGACTTACTCCCACAACAAACACAATTTACATTACACGGCTTTTACATTCTCTGGTTTGTCTCATTTTTCTCAAAGGTATTTGGTCTTTTGTGCAAACTAAAGGCTAAGGCCTTAGCAGAAACACTGAACAGCTGTCTCCTTTAAATACAACAGAATTTTGAACAAGTGAGGACACTGTGTGCTCATAAGCTTGCTGAGTAAGCACTTAGGGTTTGGGTAAATGTGGGAAAAAAACCCAATAAATATTATAATATCCCACTATATATAGTGGGATATTAGAAAGAACACCCTCCGGTCCCTCTTCTTGAAGATGGGAACCACCACCACGGTCTGCCAATCCAGAGGCCCTGATATCCATGCAACAATGTCCAAGTTTCCTTCGAAATGCTGTTGAAACTCTGCTGACGGTAGGAGCTGAAGATCTTGCGGACTGGGGCCTCTGCCAGGCGTTCCACCAGGTGGTGATCAGTTGACAGCTCAGTACCTCTTTTCACCCAACTGTCCAGAAGACGGATCTGATGATACGATTACAACATCGATCATCGTCTTCCACTTATCCAATTCAGCGTCTCATTGGGGTTGAAGCCTACCCCAACAGTCATCGGGTGAGAGGAAGGATACCTGGACAGATCACCAATCTGTTGCTAACACATTGAGACAAACAACCATTTATGCTCACATTCTCACCTGATCTTTGTTGCTAATAAAGTTCAATAACTATGAAGGCTTCAATAATCTTACAGTTTTTGATCTTTTTATAGATTTAAATGTTATTATAGTATCTCTTTTGACCTCTGCCTCTTCTTCCAAGTCTTCATTCAATGAAGGATAAAAGTGAAATTAAATAGAGAGTAAATTTTACACTGAGGTTAACAGTTCTAAAAGTAAATGAGAACAAATGAAAGCAAATGGCAATAATGAGTTTGCTATTCAAGTTTTTTTTTAATGTAAGTAGATTTGTTTAAGTGTTTGCGTTGGGCTTTTGCATAAAAATCAAAGTGTGACTGAATTTTCTATAAGAAGAACAGGTGCAGAGTGAAGAGTTAATGTGTCTGCTTTAATCCAACAGACACATTCAAGAAGCAAGGGGAAGAATACATGAATGCATGCAGACATTAATATGCTTCATAAAGGGAAACTTGACCCTCTCATACCTCTCAGCATTACTTAAGAGATATTTGAAAGCTCAGATCTTTAAAAAACTAACTTCTTTTACATTTTCACTTTGCCATTTGAAGGCATCATACGATTGTTCAGTCTCACACATTTTTCTTGCTTGTTTTTTCCTTTAGCTGTGATCGAGCATCGTGATGGAAAAAAATAAAATAAAAAATTCTTCATGTCATCTTCACATAATTAGAAATATCTGCACACAATGGTCAGTTCTCAGAGTCGCACCCTCATTGTTCTCCAGGTAATTATGACAAGAGGGAACCAAAGACAGCAGCGGTGTGGCAGGCGCACGCATAAGAAGGTCCTCTGTGTCATCCTCTGAAGACCCTGCCTGCTGGAAAACCAACAAAAATAACAACCAATAAGACAACACACTCGGCTGATTTGACTCGGTGCTCTCGGTACAACTTTCTGTTCAGAAGCTTTTTCTCTCACTCCTTCTTCTTCTTTTTGTTTTTAAGTTAAACAGCAAAACAAACAAGCACAGCTCCCACAACCTTGAGAGTGACTGTTAGCCTTCATCTCATTGACTTTTATTTTTTCCTCTCTTTTTCATTTCTTTTCCTCCCACTCAGGCATCACTTGAACAGACACCAGCCCGCTGTTTGATGATCCCGCGTTAAGCGCTCGGCAGCTGAGGACGTTGTTTGCGGTGGCTCTCCGTGTCAAGGTGTTTGCAGATATTAAGTGATTGTTACACACAGACTAATTAAAAAGGTGAATTTCAAAAGCAGTAAATGAATATGCAAATGGTCTGTGTCTGCGCCTCGTTTTCTGAAGTGGTGATAACAATGTGGCTCTAAGCTCTTCTCTTAACTCTAATTTTCCTGATCCACCGTGACAAACAAACAGAAACGATAATCCTATTATATTTTTAATGGCACAGTTTTGTTTTCTCAAGGCAGTTGGTGAGAGATGTTGTTTTTTCCGCGCGCGGTTTTCTTCGCCGTCACTGACAGAACTTGAAATCAATTTTCAGCCATTTCTCTTTCAGTCTTCACAGTTTTTCATACTAATTCTGCCTTTCTCTTTGTCTTCATTGTGATGCGTGTACGTACGTCCTTGCAGCGGTCAACTAGAGAGAGCACTGTTTCCTTCTCCAGGGCAGAATTTACATTAAGTAGCTTAGCTTTACTCTGGGTTATTATATGCTGCCATTTTTCATTACTGTAGGAGAGATATGTCCATTTGTTCTGGAAGGTTTTTCCAAAACCTTGACATTTGGAATATTCTGTTGTCTTTCTTATTAAAGCATTTAAATTAATGTCTCCCGTGAATTGTTTTGGGGCTTTATTCGCATAGAGCACTCTGTTTTATTAACCTCAAACACAACAGGAGTGTGTTTGTACTTGTGGCTGACAAGAAAGTCAAAGCAAATATAATTCAACGGCTTCTCACAGCTAGGCATTGCAGGCAGCAATGTGCCATCTGCATTAGAGGTTGAGTAATTGTTTTTAAACCTGCATGGGCTGTGAGTGATCTGCCGAGGCCACATAGCAGCTCTGTTCCAGATGTGTCAGAAGAATTTGAATTATAGTATTGGAAGTGTAAGATTACAACAAATTATTGTGTGCAAGAAAGTTACATGAAAGAGGAGACTTTGTGTTGAGGCAGGCAGTGGTAAAAGCTGCCCAATATGCACTTTATGATTGCCATAGCAACAATCTAGGCAGTGGATATTTGCTCAAAGAAAGAGGAACGTGTTTTCGAAATCAGATGTAAGTCACTGCAAGTCAGAACTGCATTCTTTTAAGTCTGGCTTTCCAAATACAGTGGGGCAAAAAAGTATTTAGTCAGCCACCGATTGTGCAAGTTCCCCCACTTAAAATGATGACAGAGGTCAGTAATTTGCACCAGAGGTACACTTCAACTGTGAGAGACAGAATGTGAAAAAAAATCCATGAATCCACATGGTAGGATTTGTAAAGAATTTATTCGTAAATCAGGGTGGAAAATAAGTATTTGGTCACCTCAAACAAGGAAAATCTCTGGCTCTCACAGACCTGTAACGTCTTCTGTAAGAAGCTTTTCTGTCCCCCACTCGTTACCTGTATGAATGGCACCTGTTTGAACTCATCATCTGTATAAAAGACACCTGTCCACAGCCTCAAACAGTCAGACTCCAAACTCCGCCATGGCCAAGACCAAAGAGCTTTCGAAGGACACCAGGAAAAGTATTGTAGACCTGCACCAGACTGGGAAGAGTGAATCTACAATAGGCAAGCAGCTTGGTGTGAAAAAATCAACTGTGGGAGCAATCATCAGAAAATGGAAGACATACAAGACCACTGATAATCTCCCTCGATCTGGGGCTCCACGCAAGATCTCATCCCGTGGGGTCAAAATGATCATGAGAACGGTGAGCAAAGATCCCAGAACCACACGGGGGGACCTGGTGAATGACCTGCAGAGAGCTGGGACCAAAGTAACAAAGGTCACCATCAGTAACACACTACAACGGCAGGGAATCAAATCCCGCAGTGCCAGACGTGTTCCGCTGCTGAAGCCAGTGCATGTCCAGGCCCGTCTGAAGTTTGCCAGAGAGCACATGGATGATACAGCAGAGGATTGGGAGAATGTCATGTGGTCAGATGAAACCAAAGTAGAACTTTTTGGTATAAACTCAACTCGTCGTGTTTGGAGGAAGAAGAATACTGAGTTGCATCCCAAGAACACCATACCTACTGTGAAGCATGGGGGTGGAAACATCATGCTATGGGGCTGTTTTTCTGCCAAGGGGACAGGACGACTGATCCGTGTTAAGGACAGAATGAATGGGGCCATGTATCGTGAGATTCTGAGCCAAAACCTCCTTCCATCAGTGAGAACTTTGAAGATGAAACGAGGCTGGGTCTTCCAACATGACAATGATCCAAAACACACCGCCCGGGCAACAAAGGAGTGGCTCCGTAAGAAGCATTTGAAAGTCCTGGAGTGGCCTAGCCAGTCTCCAGACCTCAACCCCATAGAAAATCTGTGGCGGGAGTTGAAAGTCCGTGTTGCTCGGCGACAGCCCCAAAACATCACTGCTCTCGAGAAGATCTGCATGGAGGAATGGGCCAAAATACCAGCTACTGTGTGTGCAAACCTGGTAAAGACCTATAGTAAACGTTTGACCTCTGTTATTGCCAACAAAGGTTATGTTACAAAGTATTGAGTTGTATTTTTGTTATTGACCAAATACTTATTTTCCACCCTGATTTACGAATAAATTCTTTACAAATCCTACCATGTGGATTCATGGATTTTTTTTCACATTCTGTCTCTCACAGTTGAAGTGTACCTCTGGTGCAAATTACTGACCTCTGTCATCATTTTAGGTGGGGGAACTTGCACAATCGGTGGCTGACTAAATACTTTTTTGCCCCACTGTAAATACTGAACTAAGATTCGTAAGAATTTATTTTCCTACCAGTTTTTTCTTAATCGACGCCACTGTCTGCAAAAGCTGTGCGTTGGCTATGTTGCATGTTTTGCTTTTTGGGTGATGTTTGGTAGCTTACAAGACTTCAGCTTTTTTCCTGTGAAACCAGCTCCCAGTTTAGATTGGGAGACAGTCTCTGCTTTTAAGAAGCTTTCCTTTTTGATAAAACTTGTAGTTACAGCTGGATCAGATGGCCCTGAATAAGCTCAGTCTGCTGCAGGACTTCCTATGAAATGTTCTTTTCTTCCCCTATGTGCTTATAATGACAACAGCAAATTTTCCCTTTATCTCACATAGTTTGTGTTTGCTCCTCTGTCTTGTTTTCTCTTTCCCATTTCCAGAGAGCTGCTGGAGGCCTCCTCCTGGTAAAAGGGAGTTTTTCTTCACTACCATCGCCAACCACTTGCTCAAAGGGGATCTGCAGATTTTCTTTTTTTTTCTTTTAATATTGCAGAGATTATACCTTGCAATGTTTAGCGCCTTGAGCTAGTTGTTGTTATGAATGGGTGCTATATAAATAAAATGGATTCAAACTGAACTGAATGGTTGGAGGGGAGTATCGTGCAGTTTAGTCGGATACAGTCCACAATGCATGAACTTAATACTCAATACCAACTCAAAGCCAGGTTTCTTGAACCTTTCCTAAAGTGCTGTTACAGTCACAGATTCTGGATGTAAACCTTGCTCTGTGCTTTGTTTACTGACTGTCATAAATGTGACACTCTAAAATCGGTTAAAAAAATCCAGCAAGTCAATATTTTACTATGGAATCATAGCTGAGAAAGAATTTAGCTGTGCATAACAACACTACAAATGAATTTTCGAGAGAGGCTCGCTTCAGAAACAAACATCTGCTCATTAACGTGTTTCGAAGCTTCAGTGGAATCGCATTCAGTTTGCTCAGGATGTAATGTGGTTGAAGGCTCTAGATCAAGCGAGCAAATGGACACCGGGTTCATACCGCTTTGTCAAACTCCCGTTTCGAGGGTCGAGACACTGTCAAAATATTTTGACATTCAATCAGGATTTCTTAGCATTTCTGTACAAAGAACTTTCCTCCACTGGCAAGACAGGTACCACATGTGTCTACACACAGTTTTGACAGTCACATCTCAGCCTGCCAAATTCATACAAATGGCCACTCATGTTTGCATTCAGCAGCACCGGTCACAGCTGCTTGAATGTCTGACAGGCACATCTAGAGTTCAGCCACCCTGTCTGTGTTGACAGCTACTGCTATTAAGAACACCAGCAGTCCACGGCTTCCAGTCGGGCTCCTCGCTGGTTTAGAGAACACAGGGTGAATGTGTTTTGCTTTAAAATGCCACAGATTTTAAAGTGTTCGTTTACTAATTTCCAGCTGAATGTCGGAGGTAATGGCCAGATGAAGGCTTTGGTTTGAGACAAGAGGCAAGAAACAGCAGCGTGACAGCTTCTTCGGGTGTATAGTTCAGTATAAGTAACTTCTAGGACATTTGTGCATGTATTAAACCATAAAAGAGCTAAAAAAAAAAATGCAATATGAGCGCAAAATGTCAACCCTCGAGGATACCGTCAAGAAAGAGTTTTGGCATGGCTGCCTGTTTCCTGATGACAACCAATGGCACATTCATTTCCTAACTAATACCTGAACTAAATGACTTATTCCTCCTGAACTCTCAGAAGGCTTCTAACTGTGATGGCATTATTTTACGATTTTCTCTGCCATGTGCCCTAATCAGTGAATAATAGCGTTAAAAATTCTCAGCTTGAATAAACACCAGCGAGTGCTTATGCTGACAATGTAGGAGTTTCATTTTAAAATGTTTTACCTTCTCTGCTGGAAACGAAGAAAAGTCAACATGTAATTATTGTGGAAGTGTTTGTTTGAATCTTAGTCGACAGAGGTATTTAAGAGTCTGAGCCAAATCCTTATGCAGTCTCCCTTGAACCCGACAGAAGACACCGAGACCCCTTTAATCTTGGAGGTAATGCACTGACAAGCTCTTCTGACGCACCTTTCATTTGAAATGTTTTAATGTCTCTTCACATTCTGCTCCTGTCGTCTCCTTCTCCTTTGCTTCTCCGGGCTCCTCACCCCTCTTTCAGGAGGTAGGCGTTGTCAAACGTATTTAAAAGAAAAAAGAAAAAAAGAGGGAGCTTGAACTAACTTCTGAGGAACATCAGTCCAACCTTAATCAGAATGTTAGTGCGGCTTTTTAGAGAAGTTCATTTAATAAAGTGATGGCATTTGGAGGAAAGTGCTCAATACCTGCATTCCCGGGGGGGGGGGGGAGCGGACCCAGTCACTTCTCGTCCATTAGTGGATGGTGTGTACAGTATTGCATGAACCCCACTAACATCCCCTAAACTAGGGATGATGCTGTGCACGACTCATACTGGTGTAAAACCGATGCTAAGATGTGGCTTTTTTGTGTCCTCTCTGGCTTTATTGCCTGCCTATTGCTACCATTTATCTTTTTCTTGTCCACGGATGGATGGATCTGTGTCGATCTGTGTCTTACATTTCTTTGTGGTAATTTTGTTTGCAGTCTCTTACTGTGTGATTTTGCAAATGGGTTTTGACTACTTGGGTCCTTTGGCCTTTCCCAGTGGTCCCGCTTAGCAGTTCATCAATCTGGCTGAAAGTTCTAAATGAAGCCTAAACAGCCACATTCGTTTTCTCTTTTCAGGTATCTTCTCTTGCATTAATAAGCTAAAATAAATAAACCTATGATGTTATTTATCCATGTCTCTTTCATCACTGAGTCTGTATAACAGACTTTACCAAGAGCGATCCTTAATCTCATGCACTTTGTTAATTGGAACCTCTTAACTGTCTGTTTCTTTTCAGACATCAGACTAGTGTAAGAGGATTGAAATGCTTCACATACTCTTCCTTTGAGACTGATTTGTCTTAATACCAAATGAGACATGAGAAAGATTTTTAGGCTTGTTTAGAACAGTGGGAACGAGGTTGATGTTGACGAAACCGCTCTGCTTCCCACTGTGTCCACCACAGGGGTTTGCAACTTACCATATGGTCCTGAGACATTCAGGTTTGGCTCTGATCCAAAGCACGGTACATTTTTTATATCGTAATATATGTTGTAATAAAAGAATCCATAGCCGCAAGCAGTAGATCGTGTTTTTTTTTTCACCAATTACTCTGAGCTGTGTGTGAGTTTTAATTTTATGCTGACCATAAAGCGCTCCTCCTCTAAGCGTCAGTAATTTAAAGGCCCTTAGTTTTAAAATACCTCGAAAATTAGGCAACGCTGAAATCATAAACAAGGCCATAAATCCTCTTTCAATTATACATAAGGTTTAACATATTAGAAAAGAATCATCTGGTTCTTACATGGACAAAAATTAAGTCAAAACGTGGAAGCATTGTGTAAAAAACGCCCTTACTGCTTCCACAGGAGTTGAGATGGTAAGTAGCTGCTAATCAAATGTACTCGATAACCTGATCGTCAGTGTTGTTTCTTTCCTGGTCTGGAGTATTCATGTGTGTGTTAAGAAAATGCCAAGCAGGAACATTTGGAATAATCTGAGAAAAGAAATCATTGCTGTCTGTCAGTCAAAGAAGGGTTATCTGGTCATTTCCAAATCATTTAAAGTCCATTATTCTACAGTGAGAAAGATTATTCACAAGTGGGACATTCAAGTCAGTTACCGATCTTCCCAGGAGTGGACGTCCCAGCAAATCCAACCCAAGGTCAGACGGTGCAATGAAATATTGCGAAAATCAGCCCAAGAGCTACTTCTCAGACTCCACAGACCTGAGTTATCATGTTAAATGTTCCAGTTCATGACAGAACAATTAGAAAAAGACTGAACAGGTATGGCTTGTTTGAAAGGATTACCAGGAGGAGTGATGATTTGGACTGGGTTTTTTTTTTTTTTTACCTGGGCACCTTGTAGTCACCGTGTCAACCATTAACTCCTCTGTATACCAGAGTAGAGTCACATATGAGGCCATTGTAAAGAATAGTGTCCAAAATTCCTCCGTAATGGTGTGAGAGACTGACAAAGATATAGAGAAAACCATTACAGAAGTTATCTGATTGTTCAGTCTGACATCACTAGCAGTGTCTGGACCTAAACTCTGCTGCAGGTCCATATATCAAACGATCACTATGGCATTACTGAGAGTTGAAAAACTGTCTAAAGTCTTTCATCTTTAATAAAATGATCAGTGTTCTGCTCTACCAGGTGTAACAATTGAGTTTAACATCCAGGCATCCATGAAAACGGAATTTATGACATTTAACGGAGTTAGAAGTTAGCAGGAAGTTAGCTCGCTAGCTTCTATCTAAATACAATATAGCATGTCCTGACTGCGGGGTTTTGGAAACAAATTAAAACGTACAGCTCTGCTATCACTTCCAGCATAAATGAAGACAGAAAACTAAAAAGCAGTGACGTTTGTAGGGTTACTGAAGTTGGGCTAGCTGGTGTGCTATGTGACCGCTAGCGACACAGCTATGTTAGCATAATATAAACAAGCTAACTTTTTTCCACTCGATAAAAGTTACCGTGAGTGTTCTCGGTGGTCAGGAACAAATGTAATCGCATGGCAGGATGCTGTAAAAGGACCAAACTTCAGCCAGGAGAACAACTGAGATAATCCATCCACAATACGAGGTTAGTCATTCATATACTGCTTCATGGGCTGGGCTGTAGTTACATCCTAAGGTTTTAAAAACTGAGCTTAAATAAATGATTAGCGGTAATAAAAGCCAAGGGAGGTCAACAGTGATCACTGACTGTTTTAGGAGCTTTTTGAGATCAAATAGGAGAAAATACAAAACATTAAACATGTTAACAACACAAAAGCCATATTAAACACAGACTACTTTAGGCCCGGAAGTAGGATTCGTCGTGTCATCACTGAACAACCGGATTGCTCCTGAAGATGGTTCTACATGCTATCGAATCATAGGGTGTACTTAATTTTTTACACACTCCTCCTTTGGTTTAGGTTTTGTTCCTCATAAGATTTTTTTATTACCTTAGAATTAAAAGAGTCTGTAGTTTCCCTTTATCATGACTGTACATCGCTATTGAGTGGTTTTCTTAATTATTTTTTAATGAGGAGCATAATCTGTGCCTCCCACAGTCCAAAGACATGCATGGGTTTAGGTTAAGTGGTGATTCACAGTTGACTGTGAGAGTGGATGGTTGTCTGGCTTGTTATGTTAGCCCTCAGGTTAAGCCTAAGGTGTACCCTGCCTGTTGCCCTATGACAGCTGGGATAGCCTTTAGTCCTCCAGAGACCCTGGACTGGATAAGATGGCTTGGATGGATGGATGGATAAACAGTACCTGTGTTATGTTCACGGCCTTTTTTTCCTTTTTTTAAAGTGGAAAAGTAAAATTTTCTACATGAGACAGAGTCTGTGGATTTAGTCAGATTCAGGGGAAATATTATTGCTTCATATACAAATATTATACAGTTCAGTGGCCATACAGGCCTAAACCTGTAACCCTCTTCTGTAAATGCATACAGATACAAATGCACATCACAGAAACACACACACACACACACACACACACACACACACACACACACACACACACACACACACAGAGATCATTAATGTATTTCACTTCAAAGTCTTGGCAATTTTTTGATGACATTCACACTCCTCCAGGGTCAAACAGCATCTCACTGCCTGCGTATCAATTATTAAATATTTTAAGAAGCATCCCACCTCCACCTCCATCACCCCCTCGAGACCAATGCTGTTATCATTTTTGTCAGAGTCAGTTTCCATCTGCATTTGTCATCCCCACACACATTTACGAGTTATCAATCGCTGTGTCAGGATGCAAAATAACTGATGTTCTTTGGGGCAGGATTGGATGGGACTATCTCGGGCTTTCAATCAATGCATATTCTCTCTCCTCCTCCTTTCTCTTTCTCTATCTCCCTCTCTCTCGCTCCTGTGCCACAACTCCCTCATAAATCTCAAAGCATTGTGGGGCTGTAATATATTTATGGGGGGTGGAGGCTCTGCTGTGGGTGTGGATGGGGTTGGGGGGTTCTGGGTGACAGAAGCAGTAGTTATATTATCAAACATTACACCTTAGGGCGAACACGGTATCAAGGGCTTTCAGACTGTGTAAGCTCAGCGCAGAGGCAAAGAAGGAGGCACGACTATAGCGCGCAGGACGAGAAGGGATTACTTTCTGTCGTCCATAAATCAACTCTCCAGCTAAACTAATCTTTCTGGCTGGATGGCAGAGTAAATACACAGGGTACAGGGATGTAATGTGTGCTTGATGCATCTGGTTATTGCTGCCTGGCTGCTCACAAGAAGGGTGAGAGGCACTCTGCCAGCAGTTACGAGTTTGTTACTGTATGCTCCTCTGCCTGCTATATCCTTCTCTATCTTGTTTCAGATGGCTGTGATGGGTCAGCCAGCTGCACAGCTCTTCATCATATGTGTGTACAGGTGTGCGGATATTATCACAGGCACACAAAAAGAATTTAAGCTCTATAATAGGAGCAGTGGTCATTCTTTTCACAGACAAATGAGAGGCAGAGAATCAAGTCCAGAGAAAAGTTAACATGCATGCATTAAATGATTTCCCTTGGATACCTACTTACTTTCTTTTTTCCTTCCCCAAGGCACGAACCAAGGTGGAGATATGTGATAGGTGCTGTTTGTCTGTCAGCAAGACTAAAGAGGAAATAGCAAGCTGGGTTTTATGAAACTTGGCAGAGCCTAAGCAAAGAAAAAACAACATTAAATGTAACCGCGGGTGTGGTTAATGGGCAGAGGATGCACTCCCAGAGCTCCATTACATTTTATTTAATATAATATTTAACATAGTGGTTTATGTGCTTTTCAGGTGGACCAACTTCCGTTTCTATCCAAGGAAAAGTCCAGCACGTGGAAAATGTGTTCATTTAAAACTTTTCAGAATCAGATTCAGAGTACATTATTAATACAAAAATGCAAAAAAGTATAAATATGACTTTTAAAAAGCAATACAGTATGAATGTGAAATTTAGAAAAATATGAACTGTAATAAGGTAAAATAAATATTCCAAAGTTTAACAAAGTTAAACAATGTAATGTAAAATATTATGTTACTTTTGCTACTTGTGTCAACACAAGTAGCAATTAAGCAGTTACATGTTTGTGTTCACTTATATATGGATAATGCTGATAGAAGCTCGCTGGTTTCATTTCCAATGAGCATTGAGATTGGCGTTTGGATGGGTCTGAAGGTGAAAACCTGTGCTCATTGGCTAACCACCTTGTCAATTACACGATGACTGGAGAATTTTATTACATAGTAGGACCAAGATTTCCACAGCATGTCTTTTATCCGTGTCTCTCACCCCAACCGGTCGCAGCAGATGGCCGCCCTTCCCTGAGCCTGGTTCTGCTGGAGCTTTCTTCCTGTTAAAAGGGAGTTTCTCCTTCCCACTATCGCCAAAGTACTTGCTCATAGGGGGTCATTTGATTTTGGGGGTTTTCCTCTGTATGTATTTTTGTAAGGTCTATCTTATAATATAAAGCGCCTTGAGATGACTGTTGTTGTGATTTGGCGCTATATAAATATTGAATTGAAGATTTACAACATATACTTAATTTTGTTGTTATTGTTTATGACCCCAAATAAGTGACTGAACACATAAATTCAGCACGAAAGTGTTTGTAGAAGTCTACACAGGAGTGTAAGTCATTTTGCAACTATAGCTATCGGCGTCTGTTGGACTTCAGACAGAATGCAAATTTAAGGTGCTTCCATATTGGCTCAGTTTTTCCAACCCAGAAACCACATCCATGTTTTATGCTATGATATTGCATAGTGTGCACTGCTGCTCCAGCCGGGCAGCAACTTTTTTATTTGTGCTGTTCAAATTTCGGAAAACCAACAAATTTTAGAGCGTCCATTGACTTTCATCAGTCATGCCTACAGCAGCTGAAAAACACCATATTACCGCATTTTTCATCCAAAATAGTAGTCCTAATTATTTTATTAGCCTGTGTCACTTGGGTCAGTAGCATCATTCTGAGGAATCGTTTGCAGAAAACACAAAAATTATATAATATAATTATAGTCTTTTCAGTATTAATTTCTGGTAGGTGATTTTATTAGCTTTGGACAGAGTCAGGGTGTTTATCAGTTTTCTCCAGATGTTGATTTTTAATTAATCAACATATTAAGCAGACAGATATGAATGATATTGATCTGATCAAATTCATGGGAAGAAACTGTAAATGGTATAAGCATATTTATCAAAATGTTATATATTAAGTTAAAGGTTTTAATATTTTTAAATATAATATTAATTTAGGCATCATATTTTAATATTTGACATTTAAACTGTAATATTTAATTATTAAAAATCTAAATATTTTTTTTTTATCCTAAGAGGCAGCGTTCGACCGTGTCTGTGGATAGGTCTTTATTATAGGGTGGGGAAAATGACCTACATTACATTTAGCTTATTCTTATTTTTAATTGTGTAAAATGTTTCTAACATATGCAATAACATGCTTTCAGTTATAAAGAACTGAGTTTCTCTCTTCTTTCTTGTGTGTTTGTTACTTGGAAAATAAGACTTTAAAAACCCTCCACAGCAGTTTGACAGATGGTTATACAGTAGTAATGGCGGTAAAGAATGAGGGCATTACCATTTGAGAACACAGTACACCGCAGCACATGGGGCTCCCTAATGTTAGAGCAGTAGGAGGGGCAACATAATGAGAAGCCAAGCCAGGTCTTCACAGAAGCAATTTAAGTTCAAATCAGACCTCAGGGAAACAAAGAAAGCCCTGGTGACATGTAGCCTGCTCAGACTAAATCACCTCTTACATTGTGTCTGGGTTCACCTGATAAGTTGTTGGGTTTTTACATTTCCTTGTGAAAAGGATTTTGTCACTGCGGTTGAGAACACCACGAGGGACTCGGGACCTAAATGACTATCTGGAATAGCAGCACGGACAATCCTGCATCCCTATGGAAAACAATAATTGACCCAGAAGATGCATAAATGGCTGTGGAAATTCTAACAAGGCGTATTTCTGTTAAAAATGATCTCAGCAGAGTACTATTTCATTGTACAGTTAGGCTGGAAGTGCTCACTGAAAAAAAAATCTGCAAAATCGCAGTTATCGCCTGTGCCAAAGTGCCGTGGCTGTACTAATCATTATTTAACATTTTAAATCAAAAATTATAAAATATGCGACACTGACAACCTCTGAGTTCTCAGGACTTGTCAAATATCAGTAAACTGAGCATCCTTTAATATAATCTCCCCCATTTTTCACTATTTTCTCAAATCTGACATATTAAATAATTATTTTGATTGACTTAAAAATATCTAGGTTGCAAATTTCAACTGATCTTAATCAGATTTAATACATTTCTTAAACTGTTATTGTTTTTTCCACAGGTTCCTTTTCCTGTCTCGTTGTGTGAATAAGTCTGAGTTTCTGGTGATAAGTGAAGAACAGATTATTGACAAAGGTGGAGATCAGCCATCGTGCACGTCAAGCTAAATGACAAACCAGTAGCTGTGGGAAGGGAAAAAAATGAAGGAAGGAAATGTTTACAGCTCTATGCTTCAGTCTTGATCCTTTCAATCTTCAGATCACGTAATGTTTTTGTTTTTTTTACTTAAATCCACGAAATTACAGATAAATAAAGCTGTTACAATACAAGTAGCTAACAGCAACCTTTTCACTGCAGTAAAACTGAATCTTTAAAGGTAAAGGTGCTGCTCGAAAACTGGTGAAATACTGGAAGCCTTTTGTTCAGATTACCTCAAAAACTGTAAGTGTGAATTTTAGCTGTTAGCTTAAAGCTTTCACTCTACTTGACTTGAACTCCTGCAGGCCAGGAAGATGGTATGATGGAAAAAAGTGACATAGCAAAACTTGAGTTACACTGGAAAAACCTACATGATCTAAAGGACAGCAGCAGCATTTAAAAGCATGCGACGACTCTTGAGTCATGATTTTTTTCTCAACTAGCACATTAACTGTTTTTCTCATTGACTGATTCTTTGTTCCTTTCATCTTGATTTCTCGTTTAAAGTTTAGTATTCATTATTATTATGTTTATGCATGTATGTACATTTAAGAAAAATATGATGAAAATGCTAAAGTCTGCCTTAAAAGATGTGATGTGGCTTGTAGACAAACCTTTTGGATCTAATTTAACACCTAAAGCCAGTTATAAGCTGAAATTCCCCGACGTTTATAAATCCCATAATTTTAACTGATTTAAAACTTACTGGACATGCCCATCCTGGGAATGTTAACGTTAAGGCTCTCAGCCAGGTACTTCTGATCCACAATCCTCACTTATTCTCATCAAACTCTTTAGTCGTTTTCCTGCAGTGCTGGTATGGTGGAGTCTCTTTGGAGGAAGATTCTGAGAATTGCAAGCTGTTTACTTCAAGTTCAACAGTGTCTTCATATATGAAAACCACCAAAAGAACAAAAAAGTGGGGAAATAAACTAGAAAAAGATTAAAAACGTAACAAAACAAATTAGATGGAAGTAGACGCGGATGGAATGGGCAGGCTGGTTGTAACTATATCTCCAGGAGACGTGGATCATGTATCACACAGAGTAAAACCCCAACAGGATCTGTTGACCTTCCTCCTGAATGCTAACGTGCACTCACCTCCTTTTCATTCCAGCAAACAGAGCTGTTTGCCTCCACGTCGACTTCTATGTGTCTGAACGTCATTGCCTAGATCCAACTGGCCAGCTGCAATATTGCATTATTCATAAAACATAAACACGCAAAATGGATTCCTCTGGTCCACTCCCCACCAAAGTCAGAAGATTAATGAGTCACTCTTTAGGTTATAATTCAAAGTTCATCCTCACATACATCATATTTTGAAGCACATAGATTATAAGAGAGAGAACATTTATCATGCGACAGGGCATACACAAGCTCCCCTGCACACATAACACACACACACATGAGTCCCGTCTACAGTCACGCACACACACACGCAATTTGTTTTAAGCAGCAGGCCTCACCAGAGTGAACCTCCTCTTTCACATCCAGTTATTCTAATTTTATTCAGACACGTCTCTGAAGCATTAAAGGGCCATTTGCACAAACAGATGAAAGATAATAGTCTAAGAAACTGGTCATTCCTATACTCTGCTGCCCTGTGAGAACAAGACAGATGATAATCATTCATCACAATAATCAAACCGTGAGGCACGCGCAGGATCTTCAGCGGCTTCCTAAAATATCTGAGTCGTAAAACTGGTGCTTTGAAACAGGAGAAGGTTCAGGCAAACAGCAGATGGTCGGTTAGAGAATTTGAAATGATGTGATTTATACGATTTTAACTCATTCCCCTAATTAGAAAATGCTTTCGAATAGACGATATCGCCTGTGAGGTTTTTCTTCTTTTGAGCATATTGAGCACCATTTATGTATTAATGAGAGAAGGCTAAATAATAGAAACACCTCACATTATAATGCAATAAACCTTAATAGCACCACACAGATTTTTAATTATAGTTCTAAAGAAATATTGCTTATTATGTTTTCTGTTTTTTGTTTAGCTGATATTATTCTTTTTTGAGAGGTGCCTTTAAGAACCAGTGTGAAGCCATATTTGTTGAAGGAGCAGTCTGACCTTCTGGGAAGTAGACTTATTTTCTTTCTTGCTTAAAATTAGGGGATGCTGAAGATCTGTCTCATAAAAGACTGTCATTTTGCTTTTTGAAATACTGGGTAAAAACTGGTAAAGGTGACTAAAAATGTGCATATGATTTCTAAGGCATAAGCAGAAACCGTCCAAGAGCTTCCAATAGTCTTGAACATCTTGTAAAACCCAAGTATGTGGTTAAATTCTATTTATGCAGATCACATAAAGACTATAGTTAGAAATAATGGGAAACACATTTTGTTACCTCTATGCCAGTGGAGGCAGTTGTTTTATTGCTTACTCAGTTGAACCCTGTGAATTCCTCTGAGATTTTGGTGCATATTGGCACGATAGCATCACACCGTTGCTGCAGATTTGTCGGCTACACATTCATGATTTGAATCTTCCGTTTCACCACATCCCAAAGGTGGAAATTTGTGCCAAGTGAATATGGCCACACTATTCCACCCCCAGCAGCAACCAGAAGTATTGATATAAGGCAGGATGGATCCATATATTCATGTTCTCCACAGCAAATTCTGACTACCATTGTAATCAGATCAGACCCGGTAAAATGAATCAAGTCTTCTCTTGTCCAACTTTGTGAATTTTAGCCTCAGCTTCCTGTTCTTAGCCGATGGCAGCGGTGTGGTCCTGGTGTGGTCTTCTGCTGCTGGAGACCATCTGTTTCAAAGTCATGGTTATTAGAGTTACTGTTACTCCTTTGAGCATGAAGCAGTCTGACCATTCACCCATGACCTCTGAGATCAACAAGGCCCTTTGCCGCTCACTGGATATTTTCTGTTTGTCAGTTTTGGAAAAACCTCAAGAGGGCAGGAAAATTCCAGAACATCATCAGCTTCTGAAATATTGGCACCATCCAGAAACCGCAGCCACTTAAATCACCTTTCTTCCCCATTCATTTTGACCATTAATGGGAAGGATGATGCTATATTTCATCATAGTTTGGTTAAATCTACATACTTAAATGAGTTGCTATTAAACGATCAACCGATCAGAAATTTGCATTAAACGTGCAGTTACTGTAAAGAGGTGTACCTAATAAATTGTAAATATAAATTTATTTAAACAAACTCCTGGCAAGAAAAAGGAGATTACCAAATCAAACGTGTAACAAAATTACGATGGTGTTTAGCATCAATGATGAGGATAACGTGCTGTAAACGTTTGGAAGAAAACTCTCAAGCAGAACCCTTCAGGACAAGTCGGAAAAACTTGCGCAGTGACAGTTACATTATGGACTGTATAAACATGCATGAAATTGACAAAAAAAAGGAATGGCAGCCTCATCAAAAATAATTCATCCCAGAATACAAGTCTGGTACATTGGATTAGCTGCTGGTCACAAATGAAACACAGACTTCATCAACTTTCTAGCAATTTGTACTGACAGCTGATAACCTCTCAAATATCCCGGCAAACATTAACCCTGCCTCTCAAAATGATAGACTGTATTATGTTCTAATCTTCCCTCAAATACTTGATAAGAAAGGCTAATTTGAGTGCTGATGGAGTTGAGAATACAGCTGAAGCTCAAGAATAGATACAGATATGGTATCGTAATCACAAAGAGGCCTGACTGCACATATTTAGAAACAAATTGGGCTCTTCACAAGTCCAATCACACTTTTGGAGAGTTGATGCCAGAAGATTGAATTCTCTCTAAATTGGCATGCCAATGTCACAGATGCCACTTCAAATGAGGTTTGAACATATATTCATTCTGTAGCTCATTGGCTTATGTTAATCCTCTCCATTTGCCACTTGTCAGAGGCAAGTGTCTTTTAGCGTCGCCATCCTCTCCCAGTCTTTCTGTAACTCACACAAGATGTGTCAGTCTCTCAATCAAGCAAAGGGCTTTGAGATCAGCTTAAACTTTTCTAGCCACTGATTAGATAATAAATTATGCCAGAAATGTATCCAATTTAGCAAAATTTAAGCGCTTTGTAGAATGATTTATAGACCAGGGGCTATGTGGAAGCAGCGGATGTGTCCACCCAGCATTAAGTATAGAACCAAGACCAAACATCATAAGCAGCTACAGGCTACACGGCAGATGGAGCCATGAAACTCTACACCCTGCTTCCTATACCTCATGACTGCTGTAGAGTTGCATTACTGTTAGTTTGGTATCTAAAACTTCAAGCAATGCGGCGTGGATTTGTAACACAACCACAGATACTGCTTTTTAAAATTGCATTGTGTGGTTTTCAGATATTTCACTTTTTTTTTTTTTTTTAAAAAACCTTAAAACTGAAAAATATCTTTATACCTTTTTAATGTATTTTTTTAAAGGTTCAGTCAAACTGTTGTAAAAATTGCACAGCAACGTACTTGCAAGCAGTAAAAATCTGTGGTTTTCCAGTGATTGCAGTGAATTTTTTGCTGCCATAGGCCAACTGCAAGTAGTCATGGCAACCAATTGCTTTTCCGTAAGCATGCTGCATTACTAAACTGTGATTTTGTTTGTGAGAGTGTCTCATGACAATGACTTAAGCGCATGCATGTCCGTGGCAGCAACAGACGTGTGCAGATCAACAATGGATAATATGGAGTGCGGGAGAGAGTACAACTATACAGCGTTTAAAGCTTGGAAGTGCTGACGTTACTTTGAGTTTGATTCTGTAAAAGTGACAAAAACATTAGCGTCCGCTGTACACTCTGCGTGGGAAGAAAACTTCTTTCTACAGTGAAAAATTACGCTTCAAATCTGAGCAAGCAACGAGCACGCTGCCAAAGGAATGTGAAATTCACAGAGAAACCCCCGGATCCCCCCACTGACATGACCGCTGCGGCACCGAGCGAACCTCCACCGGCCCCACTCCTGCTAAATAGGTGAAAATAGACTTAAGATCGACAGGACTTAGTGCTGCTGAATCTTTGATTTTATTTATTTTCTGCTGTGTTTTACTTGCATCTATTTGTTAAAGTGAGTGTAAACACAAAACATTATTTTATTTTATGTGTTGGAATATGCAGAAAATAGGTTTAAATGTTAAACAAATTTCTTCAAGTTAAAGACAGTTGCATATAATTTAATTTTTGCTTGATGCAATGTGAATAAAGTTAAAAGATTCAAACTAATAAAACAAGTTTTAATAAGAGACTTTTCCATTTGATTCAGTTTTATATGATGGATTATGCAGAAAAATAGAATTGGCTGAAAGGTCTGTTACTTTATTACGTATTCAGGTTGTGTACCATGTTTTTTTAAAAGAAACTAAGTAATAAAGTAACTAATTACTTTTGAAAAGAAGTAATCAGTAAAGTAACGGGATTATTTTCTTGGAGTAGTAATCAGTAATTAGTAACTAATAACTTCCTTGAAGTAACTTGACCAACACTGGTGGCCATCGCATAATCAACCCTGTGCTGCTCACTCACGTCACATTCAAGCTGAAATGTTGGTGATAAAGATTCAAACAAGAACAAAGATGCAGTTGAGAATTCGTTGTCACTTTACACCCGACCACATTTGAACATTTCTGCTCACATTGAAGCATCAACAAGAATTTATTAGCATTAGCATATGCTAAAATTAGCATATCAATGCTACGGTGCAGTTAGGTAGACAACTAGATTGATCACCTGACAATTTCTCCAGGCTGTAACATATATTGAACGCACCTTTGGCTGCCATGTCAAAGCTCCGCCCACTCCTTTGCCTTGTGCACTTTCTAAACTGCTGTGTGTGCTGAATGTGAAATGTAGCACTCTTAAACAAATCTACCACCAAACAGGATGACATCCCTTAAGGTTTATTCTGGGTTTCTATTTATGAAATCACCCAATGGCCTCAGTGAGCACTTCATGCCGGATGTAGAGTTTTACTGCAAATTGGGATATCTCATCTTGTCAGATCACCTTGCAGGATTTACTGCACTGCTTCTCCTCATCAAGGTACGTGTTTGTTGCTTGGTGACGTCATGTCTAGGCCTAGGTCACATAGCGCTTGTTTGCAGTAACATAAAGCTTTGGGGCTGGTGACAAAGGTACGGTACACTCTTTAAGATCTGCACATGGGATGTGTTTGTCTTTGATGTCTGCGCGCTGTGTGTAATATTTGCGTTTGTATTATGTTCTTGTGGCGCACACAGCTATCTGTCCCTGCTGTTTGGAACTTTTTCTTTATTTTATGTGGCTTTTTAGTGCATACTAGCTTTGGGGATGTGAACATGAATATTGCAGACAACTGTATGTGATCATGTTCCATTAGTATTTGTTTCCTGGGAAGTTCGCAAAGTATTCTCAAAACACAGGTCATGAGTCAGTTTGTTTATTATTCATAATAACTAACAGACAAGCTGTTTTATCCTTCAGACTGCTGCTGCAGCTGTCTTCAGTTTTATAAGTACTTATGGTCATCTGCTGCTTATTTAGAGCTCATCAAGCTTTTAGTCATCTTCTGCATACTAATGTGTCTGACTTTCTGATGTGTACTATATCAATTACAATTATCAATAATGATTTCCCTTCATTTGTATGTATGGTAATTATAGTGGGGCAATGTCCAAGGACCAGACCATATTTGTTAGAAACACACAATTGTTGCCGATTATTTATAGTAGTACTACAGGTACTAATAGATGTACAGTAGGGTCCATAGTTTGTTGGACAATTACACAACTTTGTACTTTTTTTTCTTTTTTGTTTGTTTGTTTTATACACCATTACAGTAGATTTTCAATCAAACAATCAACATGCGATCCAAGTGCAGACTTTCAGCTTAGTTTTCAGTTTCAAGGGTTTTAACAAAATCTTACAGTCATTTTTATACACATTCCTTTTTACGAGGCTCAATTAGTGGACAAGCCATCATAATTCTAATGATCAGGACTGTTTTTAATTCTTCAGTAAAAACTGTTTGCAGTCAGTGACTGCCTGAAGTCTGGAACCCAGAGACATCACCAGATGCTGCGTTTCCTCCCGTGAGAGGCTCTGCTAGCCTTTACTGCCGCCACCTTCAGTTGTTGCTTGTTTGTGGGTTTCTCTGCTTTCAGTTTTATCATCATTAACTGAAAAGCTGAGGTACTGAGGTGAGATCACGTGACTGACTTGGCCATTAAGTCCCATTTCTTTGCTTTGAGAAACTTTTGCATGCTTTGGGTCATTATCCATTTGCACTGAAGTGCCATCTGATCTGATTTAGCCGATTTCTGTCTGAAAAGAGAGTATAGCCCTGTACACTTCATAATTGATCGTCCCACTTTAATCATCATAACACTGATAAACAGTCGTGGCTTTGTTCCACTGACAGTCATACATGCCCATGCCATACTTCAATTCAATTCACTTTTATTCGTACAGCGCCAAATCCCAACAGCATTTGCCTCAAGGTGCTTGATATTTTAAGGTAGACCCTACAATAATACATACAGAGAAAAACCAGCAATCATATGACCCCCTATGAGCTTTGGCAGCGGTGGGAAGGAAAAACTCCCTTTTAACAGGAAGACTGGCCATTACCTTACCTCCACTATGTTAATGCACTCTGCTTTAGATCATGAGCTGTTTGTCCTTCTCCATACTTTTTTCTTTCATTTCATTTGGCCACACGTTCACCTTGGTTTCATCTGTCCAATCTGTTCTTGATTATACACCTTGACATTGTCAATGACACACCTACCTCCTTGAAAGTGTTCTTGACTTGGGTTAGGTGCTGTTAAGTTTTTTTTGTTACCAGAGAAATAATTCTGTCCGGTACTTAAGTCGTCTTCTGTGGTCTTTCAGTCAGATTGTTGATTGGGCCATTCTTAAAGTTCTGCCACCCCGATGTTCTCCCTCAATTTCACATGCCTTTGGGTTTCATATTTAAAATTACAGTTAAATTAAAGCTATAAAATACCAGTTCAACACTTTGAGTAAGCTTGAGATATTTTGCTTTCTTCATTAATCATGAAATATTACCTGGCCATGAAACTGCTTCTCTGTCTGTGATGTAAATGTATATTATTTTTGAGCCTGTGAGCATCACAACTGTTCGATTTCAAATCCACTGTGGTGTTGTGGCAAAACTAAACTAACTCAACTGTTTGATTTTAATCAAATTTGTTGGAATTTCAGTTGAATTTCTTTAGAAAAGGGTTGTTGTTTTTTTTGCTAGCCTTACATTTGTAGGTTTGTTTACCAAATTTGGGGTATTAAAGAAAGAAAATACATGCCGGGGCTTGATGTTTCATCTAGTGCTTTGTTATGGCTAGTCTTCAGTATGCACCAACTTTACTTTACTGTGCTTATGCTGAGCTATACCAGGAAACAATCATAGAGAACTGCTCTCAAAAACGGAAATCCTCATTTATTCCAACATGTTATGTAGGCATCAACAATCCCCTTTCAAGTACAATTTATATTGTTATCTGTATTTTTAAAACAAACACTGACAGCCGCCCGTTAAATTCGCACAAAGGTTGTTACAGCAGTAATAAATCCCTAATTAGATTACAAGATTAAACAGTTTTTACAACACAAAAATTCCGTAAGGCTTCAATTACAGCTCTGATTTTCCCATTTTAAGTTTAGACAATACTCACAAAGCCACAGATCATATTCTCTGCTACTACAAACAATTCCTTGTTATTATAAGGCTGATTGCTAAATGTTTCCCTTGCTTTCCTTTTTCCCCGTGTTTTCACTGGCTCACACACTGCATCTGCCGCCCGCTTCCCTTGAGGAGCATTGTGGGTAGGTCATATGATCTCACACTACTCATCATCTTCCCTTTGATGAACAAATGAGAAGTCCTGTGCCCTTTGAAGCATTTTTGTGTGGCACATTCAGGCAATTAATGCGTGCGTAAAAAGCCAAAGCGAGGATAGATGAGAGCTGATGACAAGGATGGCGGCAGGAAACGAGAGGAGTCAGAGTGGAGGGACAAGGCAGCGAGAGAGGCTGGTTTCAAGCTTCATCACCCCTTTCCAGGTGTCTCTGCCCGCATGATTTCTTCTGTGCACTGCAATCAACTTCCTTAATGAAATAAGTAATTAACATATTATAATTGTGCTGCAGTTTTATTTGCCGGAAATCATTTTCCACATCTAACACTATGCTAATTTAATCTGTTTCCCATTCAACAACGTGACCTTTTGTGATTAAGTTAATGGCAGATTTTTTTTTTCATTGTTCTCACACGTATGCGTGAATGTATGGGAGAGACTAAAAATGTCAAGATTTTAATGTTTTTGCTGCGGATACTTGTATTATTTTTTCTTAATGGAGAAAAATAAAGTAGTGTCTGCATTATTATTATTTTCTGACTCACCGAGTGTACATAAATCAAAAAGCAGACTCGCCGCGCAATCTTGTACACCTTTATTTCGATTCCTTTGTTTCTATGCATGCATAATCTTCTTGAAAAACTTACAGGCTTGATGCAATAACTCTTGCAAGGACGTGGCCATTTTTATTAGGCAGCACTGGGCGACTACGGCCACTGGCCACTTTCTTAGGTACATCTGTTCAACTGCTTCTTAAGCAAATATCTAATTAGCCGATCAATCTGATTGGCTAATTTCAACTCTTAGACAGGGTCATGGTGAGCTGCTGATTTACTGAGATTTTCTCACACAACCATCTCCTCTAGGGTTTACTGAGAATGTCTGAAAAAGAGAAAATATCCCATGAGTAGCTACAAGTTGGAAGGCAAATACAGATGTGGTTGCAGCTTTAACACAATTTAACATAGCTCCACCTCTATTCTGAAAAAAAAGAATCTTTCTGGCAGCAGTTGCATTTGGTCTTGTGATATCTACTGGAGGGGTTGATTTCTTTTTATTCTGATTGGGATTATTTTGATGCTGCCACTAAATAACGTTTAACCAGAAAAGCGTGACACACGAGTGTTTAAAAGCTAGCTGCTTAATATCGTATTGATGCCTCCGCGCAGCCAGAACAGCTCTGCCTCTATTGCTGCATGAACACAGGACCTCTTGGGTTGCTTGTAGTGTCTGGCACGGAGACGTGGGCATCCAAGGCCATAGGGGATGCGCCTTAGTGTGCAACATGTCAAAGGAACGTCCGCATGAAAGCCAAGACCCAAAGGGTTCCCTGCAAGAACTGAATTCTTGAAGACGATCGGCATTATCCGCTTCTCCTGTCGGTGGTTTTAATGCTGTGACAACACAACCTCCTGCTGTATTGTCAAATAATTAAAAGAGAAGAAAAACTGTGGTTTCAAAGTTTCTGGATTGATGCATTATTCTGACACAATACAGTGTCTCACAAGCTGCTGTTGGCTACAGAGCATCCATGTGTTCACGTTATTATTCCAGTTCTTGTACATCGTGCTTTGCTTTTAAAGTTTTTTTTGGTTGTTATTTGTGGCGCTCTCCACTTTACAATGTGGCAGGCAGGATGTAAAAAATATTCTCTGAAAGAGCACAATTCTGTCATCGACACAAGAGCAAAAAAGCTCAAGCAGTAATCTGACTGCATATTGTTTGAATGTTTTTGGGGTTTCCAGACAGCCAAAGAGTCCCCTGGCTCTTAAGTCCTTCTACTGGCTGAGAATCAAACTCATCAGGCCTCGCTCTTTCCAAGAAAACAAGCTGCCTTCAGCTATCAACAGACTAGCAATCATGCTCATGGGAGACTGCAGTTACGGTGATCACATGAGACTCAAGCTATCATGATCACAAGCTTTCGTGTACGGGAGATTTTACCCTCCAGAAGAAGCAAAATAAATATCATTTTACGTAATTACAAAAGGTCAAACAGCCTGCAAGAGATGTAGGAAGTGGAGAGGAAGTAATCAGAGCAGCAGTCTGGCGTTAGGAAGACTGACAGAATATGTGCCAGCCAGTAACGAGACAGCGTATCGCTGAGGTTCTTGTTTTGCTCCGTGATGGCTCTGAAGCCTCGGGGTGCACTGACAACATTACCATACTCTTCACCTCCTATACACAATGCTCGTGTCATCATCGCCTTGGTGTGGCGTCGCCCGTTTGAGACTTTGACACTGTTGCTATTTTAGAGTGTCACTTAAGGTTTCAGGCACAAGCTTATTAGTTCAATCAGACTCAGAGCGGATGCTTAGTATGTGCCAACTTAAAATCAAATCTGGGCACGCTGAATCCCAACTTCGCCAAATCTCTCCATGTGGCTCTTATAGTCAAGTGTAAAATTTGATTTTAGAGAAGAAGGTGATTTACGGCAGTGACACGTCTGAGAGGAGGCCTCTCTGGTGTTTGAGGAAACGTGCTGGATTTTTAAGGTAAACCGTGTCGCCGAGAGCAGACACGGGAAATACAGCCGAGCAGCTCTCTACATGTTGTTATTTTCTAGTTTCATTGTCCATTTTGATGCGTGCCTACTTAGCTTAATTCCCCTGGGATTTCCTTTCCTGCAACATATCCTTTTCTCACTCTCTACTTTTCTGCACAGTGGAGTCAGTCACGAGCATGGCGACTTCCTGGCTATTGATTCTCCTGTGAATAGGACCAAGCCCAACAGCTGAGGTGAAAATAGATTTGTTTTGCAACTTTTGCTAGCACGCTGCCTTTTTTTCATGAAAACTGTGAAAAGGATTGTTTGTTTACGTCCCAGCAGTGGACATACCACTTTCACATTTTCATACTGAACACATGCAGCATTATTTACAGCAGATATCCTGTTTATACTTGACTGTATGACTTCTTTTAAAACTATTCAGCCGCTAATCAGACACGTAAATGGTAAATGGCCTGCATTTGTATAGCGCTTTTCTAGTCCCTGAGGACCCCAAAGCGCTTCACACTACATTCAGTCATTCACCCATTCACACACATATTCACACACTGGTGATGGCAAGCTACATTGTAGGGCAGATGTACAACTGCCCTTAAAATCACTAAAAATCCTTTTTTAAGGGAAGGAAATTCACTAACATTTTTTTAAAATTCAACTGTTGATCAATTTCCTTTTTAATTTTGCGAGTTATCGAGCGACAATCAGGTCAGAAAGTAGTTAAAACAGGCCCTTTCAGACCCAGAGGCTTTCTCCATCTTTTATGTACAGTCTACTCTCCGTCTTTAAACCCACAGTGAAAAATTTAAAAGAGATTTGTAAAAAGTAAGGCAGAGAAGGTCAGCAAATAGTCACAGATGAGCATCCATCCACCCGTCCTCTGATGCTTATCCCAGTCTGGGTCGAGGGGGCAGCAATCTAAGCACACCGAGGGTGTTCCCAAGCGAGCCAAGAGCTGTAATCTCTCCTGAGTGTCCGGGATTTATCCCGGGGCCTCCTCCCAGTTGGACATGCTGGGAAAGCTGAATCCCCCTCAGCTAGCTCCTTTCTGTTGGGAGGAGTAGCAGCTCTTCTTTAAGCCTCTCCTGAATGAGCTCCTCACTCTACCTCTAAAGCTGCTGAAGCTCATTTTGTCTTCACAGTCTTATAGTATACATAAAAAATAACCCTTGGTATAGTGTGGAAACATTTAGTGTAAAAATGATATGAAAACTATGGAATACTCAACACATTTTTCACTGATACTACACATAACACATAAAATATTAAATTCCTTGTATTTAAATATGTAAAGGACATTATCCATGCAGTATGCACAGAAGCTGATTCTGCTCATTTACAGTGTCTTACATTCTGGCACATAATAATTCACACAAATTTCTAACACTTTTCTTTCTGTACTCTTGTTTGTAATTGAAGAAACATCAATGCAGAGGATAAAAATTCTGTCTGGGTTTTGTGTCAAACAGGTCAACATCTCATCATGCAACTTGTTTTTGTTTGTGGCATCAGATACGTACGACGCTGTGATGGATGCATACAGTTCCCTCAGTGTGTCAGGAAGGGAAACTGTATATATTCACATTCACAATGTGTTGGCGTCAATCAAGCAACATGTTAAACATCTGGTATGCGAGCGATCGAGAAAACAAAGGGTTTCTTTTTTTTTCTTCTTTCTTTTAACTGAAGCAAACAGAATAAATATAAAATAGCAGGACTGCACCGCAGGAACGCCTCCATTTAGTAGCATTCTCATGATTTTCAAATCGTAAATCAATGTATTTTTTTTTTTAAGTACAGTAGAAGTAAATTGTCTATTTAGTTTTATTCTAATGATTTCACTGCATGTGTGAGAATGCATGTGGACGTGTTTATGTTTGTGCCCGGAAGGGGAAAAGAGCTTCAGGTTGGCATGGCACAAGCTTGTTATTCTACCCAGCACTCAATCACACAGCAGCTCCATGAAAAGAGAATAATGTTGGAGAATCATCCTTCTTGGTGCTTTCCTCTTCTTCGACCTCTGTGTTCTCTCTCCCTCTCTCTGTCTTTCTCTTTCTTTTCCCCTGCAGTGTGTGTGAGTGGTATCCATCTGTCAGTTGTCAGTGCCAGGGAGTGATACAGAGAGCTGTCACTTCTCATCAGCCTGCATTGGTGAGGCCTTTTGCAGCTGCCCTGCCTGACTCGGGGCCAGAGGAAATGCGTATGGGGAAGAAGGCGGGGTAGGGGGGTTGAGAAGAAAAAGAAAAGAGAGACAGGCCAGAGAGGCAGACTAGAGAGAAGGGTATTCAGGGGGCAGGAAAGCAATTAATTTGGAAACAATTGAAGGAAAGATGAAGAGAGACTGGAACCAGCACAGGACACACAACAGACTGTAAATATCACATTACCTTAATATGCTCAACAGTATCAGTATGTGCTCTGAAGGGCATTCAGCCACCCGTGACCTTTACCAGCCTCTGTTGGTGACCAGCAGGAACTGCAACAATGTGAGAACACATTTCCTTCAGTGTTAGATCCATGTGAATTATTCCAAAGAGAGATGATGAGCATATCTAAATGGAATTATCACACAGAAGGAAAACACAAAACACTAAAGGGTGTTCAGTGTGGTCAATTTAAAGTTGACCACACTGAACACCCTTTAGTGTAACTGTACCTTTAATGTTTTGATGTTTTCTTGACTGAATAAATGTGCTAATTGGTATTTGTTGCTTCTGTTCTGAGCCATAGAGCTCTGTAGGGTACATTTTTTTAATGTATTATTTGCAATGTGTGCATATAGTCTGATTGTGTGCAAATTGTTTCGATGTACGGTGGCCCTGAGAGGTCAAATGCTCTGCCACTTAAGAAAGGAAATAGAAAAATGCTTAGAAACAAGAAACTTTGAATGAAATACAACAGGAATAGAAAACACACATTTTGTTGTGTTTGTTGTGCTTTTTGCTGCGTTTTTCAGTTTGCTGTTTGATCTCTCACAGCCACCGTATCTGTGGAAGAACCGGTCAGTCCCAAAAAACTTCTGTTCTAAAAATACTTCACTATAATAAAAATCATCTTCTTTCTTTGTCATTCTCTCCCAAACACAAACTTATTGAAGCATCCATAGACACACCAGAGGGTGTCTCTGCCACTCTGGTATCTATGGCCCTGAAGGAGAGTTACAGACAACATGAAGAAATCTAACTGTGAATTAAAAATGTCACAGTTACAGTTAAGGCAACCTGAGACAACAGTTGCAGCTTTTGCTGCCGAAGTGACCACTGTGCGTTTAGATGAAGCGGCCTTCATTCGGTAATGTTTGGAACATGTTCTCGCACTCTCATCTAATCAAATGTTTATTTAAAAGATCAAAATAATGACTGTACGAGAAAGGCTCTAGCTTACAGCGAGGGCTCCACATGTGAATATTTCTTCACCTCAGTCCCTCCCAGCCTTTTAGATGAAGCGACCTTCAGGAACATTGACATGACAAGCATGACGAGTCCTGTGTAGCGGTGAGGGATCCGAGTGCTGAGCCTCAGGGGCCCTCACTGGGAGAAACACTTCTTTTCACTTTATCTTTCATCTCTCCGTTGAGTCTTTTCAAATAACTCAATAAAGAAACAAAGATCATCTACACCTGCTGCAGCTTTGGTACTGATTGAAATGCAGTTTTACTCCAAAGATATAGATTTTTTTTGTTGCAGTCGGGGAGAGTTTACTTTTTATGAAACAAGCAGAAAAATGTGTGTTTTATTTGCTTAAAGTGCAAGTGTATTTGTAAAGAAGTTTGCAGGAACTACAATGCAATTTTTCTTCATGTTTGTAAGAGACTTGTGTCGTCATTCTGTCCTTTCTCCTTTTCCCCCCACTTTTTTCTCTTTTTTTGTGGTCAAATTAGGATGACTAATGTCACAACATGATTGCCACCTTCAGGAATGCTATAATTCAGAACGAAGCTATGATGTTGAACATTTCAGCAGGAAAAATGTTCACATTTCAGCAAATTGCAGGCTCAGCACAGTTTATGAATCATTTGGCAACACGACATGAACGGAGTCAGAGCACCAGTTTTACAGCCAGAAATCACCTCGGTGATGAATAACGCACATCGGCGGGAAAAATGTCATTTTATTGTGCAATACTCTGAAAAGGTAAGTTCAGCACCATTTTTATAGCAAAGTCAAGAGGCTGCCTTTGCGGGCGACGTAGTAAACACACACAATATGTGGACTCTTTTTTTTAACAGTCATATTTATCATTTAATTTCCAAACAAGCTTGTTTTTCTGTATTATGGACATTACAAATTGCTTCTAGGGTTTTTTTTAATAGAATAATTTAGAGTTGTATAATGATTTGTCTTTGTCTATTTTTTTTTTATTTGTTTAACTTGCGTGATGCATTAATAAATGATTGCACCACTTTTTATACCACAACAAATATTAATGATTAAGACTTTCCTCAGTTCACTTGTATTTTTAATCCACACCCTGTATATCAAAGATGTCAGTGCGGCCAGTGCAGAAGTAGCTTAAAGCTGCATTCTTTTTCTTGCCACCAGGGGGCTGCCACAGGACTTCCAGTTCTTAAAGTCAGAGGGGGAAAGACCTCATTAATCACTTTCCTAATGCTTTACGGGCTCAATCACTTGTTTAAAGTCACACTAAACAAAATATTTCGGTCGGAAAAGGTTCTAAGATGGCAAGAGTAAAAACTCAAAGTTAAAGGCTTCATAATCGACACATCGCAGTGGCTACGTACACCTAAATGACTGACTGTGGCTCTGGCAAAACTAGGTCTGTGTCAGAAGTAAAGTCAAGTTTGTCACAAACTAAGCTGTACCATCATGGCAAACAGGAAACGCACACAACTAACACTTAACAAACTGAATTTAACCGACCAAAGACCATTTGCCCTATAGTTTGTTAGTGTGGGTGTGGGTCGTTATAAGCATAATATTGCAGTACAGTTTAAAAATATCTGGTTTTAATGTCGCGAGTCCCAACTCTGCTTGGGTCAGCTGATTGCTGTGTTTGTGCCACTCCAAGTTCCTAACTGGCTTCTTGTAGACAAACGATGCAGCATCAACACTCATATCATGGTTGAAGGGCGATCCTCCCATCTCTACTTCTTAAAAGTTTCCATTTATCAGCCCGTTTTTAATCTCAGATATCGATAAATAGCTAATATTGGCTAATATACCCGGCCTTCTGATATATGGGATGGGTGTTAATGCGTTTCGCAAACTCTTCACTAGCTCCATTTCTAAAAAGCTCCTGATTCGGTCCAGTCAATCAGAAAATGATCTTAAATCAGAATTTACTTAATGAGTTTTCATTAAGTAAAGATGAGTCTCTTGGTTGTGGTCAGTGGAATGTTTGCTAGATGCTCATCCTCTGAGGAAAATTATATAATTAAAATCAGCCCGGACGACTAAATAAATCTGAATATTATAATCCAGCTGGTATACACAGCGTTTTTTAATTCTCTTGGGCATTTCCTTTTATTCCACAACTGACAGCAGAGAAATGAGACCACACTCAAACCAAGGATGTCTCTGTTCGTGATCACCATTAAAATCGGTGTACCAGGTTTTTTTGAGATATTGACGGCTATGAAAGGATAAACACATACACCAAAGAGCAGTTTTAGTCGACTTTTCCATCTGTTTTATATGAATATACGAACATTTATAATCCCACAGGCTGGCCCAGTAAACGTAATATTTCTCTGATGTCTAACTATGTCTGTGAGTGTGTGCGGTAAATTTTGTGTGTGTGTGTCTTGGATACGTGACATTAGCAGGATAAATAAAAATCAAATGCTGTTTGGAGACAAGAAAAACATTGCACACCTTTAAGAAAACTCTTCTTCAAAGCTTCACCACCAAAGCTAGAAATTCCTTCCTGAGGCATCAGTGAAATCAAAAACAACAAACACCGCACTTATGCTCCTGTTTAGTTACTCAAATGTTGTTTCTTCTGCTAAACTGGAGTTGTGCTACAGCAGGAGAGAGAACAAACCATCAAGAAAGTTTCAAAGTTCAAACACACGTATGCTCACTGTATCAGTTTTTGTCTTTCTTATCTCAGCATGTTCACCGCAGACACGAGCAGACTGTGTTTTTCTTTTTTTTTTCCCTTTTTTTTTTTTTTTTTGTCTAATGTGGGTTTGTGACAAAGGGTTGGCAAATTGTGACAAATTGCTTTTACCTCTTCTTTGGTGGTTGGCACCATCGTGACTGAGTTTGAATTACGATCTGAGCTATTTGCATAGTTTAGTTAAAGTGAGATTAAAGGGAGTTATTATTATAACTGCATTTAAAAGGACAGAATTTTAAGGTAATATTACAAAAAAGCTCATTTCCACAAACTAGACAGAATCCTGCTGAATGAGCTTTTGTAAAATGTTGTTTTCTCACACGCGTTGTTACAAATGCGAATGTTGGTTGTCGACGGGAGAGGTTTTTTTGTGCGTTTCCGAAGATGCCTACGCGTGAGCTAGAGAGGCAAACTGAAAGAGATGCGTGGAGCTCTTGCCCTATATACATGGTCCCCAAGGGAAGGGTGGAAAATCTTTGATAGTCTTTGAGTAGGCATTTTGTCATGTTTTATATCATTCAACTAATAAAACACAAGTCCTTGACTAAAGACTCGGGCTCCCTCTGGACGTCTGCTCTACATGGGGAGCAATTGTTTGCCTTGACTCACTCCTCCATCTCTTCCCACATCTGCAATTACCTAATGCATTGTTTACTGCTTAAACATGTTCGTTTACCATACATTAGAGATTCTTGCCTGGATGATTTTTCTTTTTTTAATCCTACCATAAGAGAACTGTAGCGATACTTATTTAAAGCTCCACTTGGCACAGTATCAGGGTCCATTACTTCCTCTTTTTTTTTCTGAATATTTATAACAAGGAGACAACTGTAAGCTCAGACAAAACATGCTAGATGGTGCTAAATAAAGAGTTAATGCTGTTTGGAAAATGAAAGGCTATGATGTCTGCTTTTGAACCCATGACCATCATCACCTTGGTTTGTTGGAGGTAGAGTATTAGTAGTTTTCACAAAGTAAAACGAATGCACAAATTCCTCGAACAGGTTGTCAATGCAATCTTGAGTTACTTTGTTGCATTAGAAACGCTCCAAAAGGCACCAGCACCTCATAAAACGGTCCAGTTAGGTCAGTCAAATTAACCAAAGGGAGGCATAGAAGACAGCTAGCAGCTAAACCTCTATTAATGCAGAATGTTAAGCTTTAATAAAATTTAAAGAGTGAATATTAGCATTGTCAAAAAACTAAAATTGATGACAAGAGTCTAAAATCTGATGAGAGACCTACTTGCAATAATAAAACAGTGTGCTATTTTGCCTCCGCTTGGCACAAAACTTCAGTGTCACTGCAGACATTCGACCCCTCCCCTCACTAGCAGCTGAACGCATAAATGGTAGCACAACAGACCTAGAAGAGCATCTTAACGACTGTCACTGTGGTCTGTAGGGCTCTGTCGTATCATATTGTCCACAATATACATTTTTTATGTGATATAAAAGTGCAATATCACATTGCTATAGCAACGCCATGTGTTTATGTTTTTTTTGTTTGTTTGTTTTTCCTTCCCCCCTGTGAACAACAACAAGACAAGCCTGGGCATGTTTCAGAGCCACGTGTCAGATTTAGTATTTAAAAAGGGAGCTATCGCCAACAAAGCACAGTGCTGTGCAAAAATGTGGACTTCTGGAGTCAGTCTCAAGTAACCAAATGAAGAAATCAAGAAATTTAAATTAGGTGTCAGAGAGTCAGTAAAGGCATTAAGATATATAGTTTTCAGTCTAATGTTCAGTCTGGATTAAAGTGGATGAGCAACCAACCATCTCACGACCTGACATTGTCAATCCACTGTTGTGCTGCCTATTTGCCTTTCAGTTCTGAGTACTATGGTCAGCGTCTTAACTGTTTGATTGACACATCAGCTCTATTCCTTGATCTGTATCATGCAGATTAATTTAAAAATAAAAATAAAAAGGAGGTTTTTCTGCATCTAATCCAACAGTTCTGCCCCCCAGATGTTTCTCTGCCTTTGAGGAATTTTAAAAGGAGAAGGGGAATTTCATTGTTAAGTGGGCTTGGACACAGTAAAGAGCCGAGAGCTGGTGTTTAACAGGACTATTAACAGCAAGATGGGAGATCGATACAGCAAGGTAGTGAGGAGGCGCATCTCTGTCATCGTGATGTGTTATTAGTGCCCGACAGTGGAGGGGTCTGGCTTCTTTCCAGTTCCTGGGCCTTGTCATGTACTCCGCTCCACAGCAATTAAACCAAAACCCCTCTTTTCACTCTGCTCTACAGATTCAAAGCCTGTAAATAACCATTTCATAAATTACAAAGCATTAACAAGTGTCGCCGCACGGCGAGCTCTTTGACATAACAAATAATACCTTTAGCTCAGAGATTTATTTTGGCACCGTGGAGATAATATCCTCTCGGTCTTTTTAACAACTGCAGTATATGGCTGTGATATCTTCAAGGTCTTGCATAATGCAGCTCTCATATTCATAACACAGTCAGGTTACTCTTTATTTGGCGACAGATGCTATTGCTCCTCCTACTGTTCCTTTAAGGGGCCAAATGATGCACAGCCAATGCAGCACTGTTCCAGGATTTCTCGAGGTGACAGAGATGGCAGAGCAGCTTTACTAGGCATTTTCAAAAAGAAACCTCAGATGTAGTAAATATTATCCATAAAAGAGAAAAACCAAAGAAAGCCTGACAATATCTTCACATCCAAGTTGTATGAGAAATCCATAGTCTGCTGTTCTGAAACATTAAAGGATGTGACCAGTGAAAGTTTGTGTGCGCGCTCTGAATTGTAATCATGACCTTTTTAATTTTCTGGTATTTCTGCTAATGCTGTGCAATACTGCAAATTTGTAAATACTGTAAATACAATACAATACCAGTACCGATACCTTTAACTCATAAAGGCAGCTTATGTAGGAGATAGCAGTGTGTCATTATTTATCATCATCAATTTGCCAAATTCTGTCTACTTTTTGATGACCACTAACTCACTGTGATTTTTTTTTCTTTCCAAATTTCTTAGTCAACACAACAAAACACACGTGTCAGCTTCTCATGCATTTTCAAACAGAGGAGCTGGAATGTAACTATGCCTTTATCTAAAGCATTTTGGGTCTGCTTCTGTTGTTTAAATGTGCTGTATGCTGTAAATAAAGTGGATGTGACAGTCAACACACAAAAAAAATCCAGACATTTTTTATGTTTATTATGTTGTGCATGTTTGGGTGGATGCTATCGAGCGGGGATTGAATTGATACCAGTACCAGCATTGTTATCGATACTGTCGATAATTTGGATCGATATGCCCACCACTAAGTCCTGCTATTAAACCTAGCTCTTTATGCAAAATATGAAAAGAAGCTTACAGACATTTTGCCCTAAAATAACAACATATTGTCACAAACCTAAATTCCTATTTATTTATTTGTATCTCTGGTATGTGTGGACGAAGATGTGAAATCTTCCTTTCTTTCAGTATCTCACATAACACTCAACTCTGCCTTAATTTTCTTGTGGCCCTGACTTTAAAGTGCATCTTACCCTCATACTTTTGCACTTACTGCTGAAGAAAGCACATTCATAAATGTACTGCGAGATGCTGGATTACATGGCACTGCGGTTCAAGAACACGATGGAATTAATTTCCAAAGCAGTTTCACGGCACACGAATGCACCACTTACATATACGACATGGTTGTGGACAGGGTGAAGAGAAAAATGCATATTTGTTTCCTTTTCTCAGATTCTTTTTCGTTCCCGTCTTTAGAATAAATACATTGCCGGGTTTCATCTTTAGCCGCGCTTTCTCTGCAGCTAAATGCTTGCAGACGAATGACTGTAGCTCTGATGGGTAAAACCCAAAAGCGCTGCCACAGGTTAGATGATGTTTCTCTTTATTTTTCCCGTGTTGACACAGAGAAATAAAAATGAAAAGAGAAGCTGGAGGGCAAAAACCAGAAACTCAGGGATGTTTTTCGTTTAAGAGAATCGTTTAGAGATCTGCAAAACAACAGATGACGTACCTGCTTACAAATGATTCCCCATCAGACAACACGAAAATGTGTATTAATGTATATGTACAGAGAGTTAAACACTAAACTCCCTGACAAAGGCTTGTACACCGGACCACATAAGAGTTAGGTTTACTTTTTCACAGTAAAACAGGACCATGTAAGGAGGTACTGCTCTGTGTTGGGGGTCTGGAACTGACAGCCTTATGCCAGTGGTCTACTTTCTCCAGTGGCAAATATGCGAGGGTCCAAGACATTTGTGTACACTCTGAGGCGTTGTGCGTGCATGCATAGGGGGTGCCCTTATAGTGGGCACCTCCTATGCATGCGTGTACCCTCCAAACAGTTCTAGAATAGCTATTTATATTTTGTGTCTGTAGATGTTTGGGTCTTTCTTTATTTTCTTTTTTTTTTTTATGAAATTAGGTGACAATGTGAAAAAGTTTATTCCCAGTAATCGTAAGTTAAAGGTGCTGGGATGCTCTTTACCCTCTGAGATGGTAACTGCAGTGCTCACTTTGTATTCCAGATGCAAATCGAACCTGATTAGTGGAAACGAGCAGAAACAATTTTAAGCAATTAATGAGGTTAGTGAAACAGTGGTCTTAAAGATGTGACGTCCTTGTGTCAGAGTGACTGAAAGGATTAAGCTGATTCATTTTATGCATCTTTGTTACCAAATTGCATCATATTGACTTTTGCCAGCACACCCCCATTTGCCAGGAGTGATGGATGTAGGAGGTCCGAGATGATTGTGTTGGTTTGATTTCAGTATTTTTAATGGATGGTTCAGACTGCAGCTTGTGGGTGTATGTGTGGGGATGAGGCGGGGATCTGTTTGATGAAATGTAAGGTGGTGACTCTGTTTTAACCTTGCGGCAGCATTTTGCAACAAATCATTGGATTTTTCCCTGTTTGTTGTTAGTGTTTTACTACATTAAAGGCACATACATTCATTTTTTTTCACCCCCTACCCTTTGGAAGTGTGTCATAACTAAGTGTGCAGTTACTGCTCGAGTTTGTCCTCCAGATGTCTCTGTGAACTCCAGATGCTCTCAAACGCCATCTCCTGCAATCATCCTTCTTCATTCCCACTAACAATTAGATAATGAAATATTGATTTTTAGTTAGATTCATATTGATGCTATTAGCTTTGCATTGATAAATCACTGATGCTGGGAGCCAGACCAGGAAGACATTACTGTGTGTTAATCTGATGGATATGCCTTCTTCTGTCCTGTGTGTCTCTACCTGGCCTGTCACACTCTGTCTTTACTACATATAGAATAGCTTCATATCATGGCCCAAATAACTTGTATTTCACTGTATTTGAGGTCTTGTGTTTGCAGACAGTTGAGGATTTCCTTGTTGATTAAGAACACTGCAAACTTAAAGTTCATACTCCTGTAAGAACCTCCTGATGTAAACAAACCACTTAAAATCACCAGGATTCCTGCATGAAACGGTCATAACATATGACCTAATCTTTGTCAGTGTCATGAAGAAAGAAACACAACAGAATTAAGCTAATAACAAGCCAAAAATTATAGTAATATGTATTTATTTAAAAGCTTATGTGGCAAAAAAAACCCAACCCTCCGATTTAGACCCTCCTTTACCAAACTGCTCGAGCTTAGCCATAATTTTAGAACTTCCAGGGGAAACAGCTACATCTTGAGGTCACTGCACAGCATCATTATTGGGTTAAAGTGCTTAGCTCTGACTGGGCCACACTGAAAGGCAGATTTTCTTTGTTTGAAGTCATTCTGTAGTGGATTTACCTCCAATACCAGGGTCATTACTGAGTCTCCTCTGTATTATCCTAAAAGATACCAACTTGGGAGGCACAAAGAAAGCACCCAGCCCCAACACAGCTTTCTTCTTGGTGTGTCCTGCCATCCTTTGCATTGATGCATCACAACTTTCTTATGCTAGGCTGAGATATTAACTGCTTCATTGATTTCTTTTGGTTTAGCTATTACAAA
>NW_024582386.1:1173986-1196936 GCF_018398535.1 Haplochromis burtoni
AAATAAATAAAAAAAAACTGAGCAGCTTCTACACTCCTCACTTCAAGCTTACATCTTATAAGCAGTTTTTCGCATATGCATATCTGCAAATCTAAACTCATAAAGGTGTAGATTACCTTAAAACATTTTCCGGCTTAATGGAAATTGATGCACCTTTTTTTCCCTATTTACAATTTTTTTTTTTTTTCATTGACTGACTGGATTCTCTCTGAATATTTGGGACATGTTTAATATGTGAAAGAAGTTTACAAAGAACTGTGTTATTAATTTCTTTTTTTCTTACTACAATTTAGTGACTGCTTCTCGTCAACCGAGTAGGACTGCACGCATTCAGGTAGGAATCACATATCTGACCCGGGTCACATGATCTAACAATCAGGGTGTACAGAACAACATTTACAACCACCTGCTGAGGCTGCTGGGAAATCTCCTTATCGGTAGCGTCCACCTGTCTGAGGCAGCGCTCAGTATTTTAGCCCGCTGCCTAGTCATTACTGTCACAGTGGGGTCTCAGTATGTAAAACTGAGGCACAGCAATGCACTGTAAGGCCAAATTAAAACCTGCTTTTATATGGAAATATGGCGACATCCACAACCAGAAAGCCAACGCAGAGCTTCATGAAGCGCATGCAAAGGTTTCAAAATCAAATAGATGGAAGAAGATGTGACAAAAACGGTGTAAAATGCGTTGAAATATTAATGCAACATGTCTGTCGTTTGCGACATAAGGCCGAGATCAGCGGTTGTAAATGTTATTTATTTCTTTTCTCATTCATTTATTTATTTTCCGTGGCATGAATAGAAAACTGTGGCTGTTTAATTTTAGTGATTTAAGAGGCCTGAACAGGTAAAACTGTGGTTTGGTTTTGTTAAATACAAAATAAAGTTGAAATAACAGTTTTAAAAATGCTTGCTAAATTTCTGTGTAACACTTTATACTTACTACTGTTAAAGGAAAAGGTGGATCTTCTCTGTGATCTTCCTCCTGCTTCACAGCTCCATCTTCAACGTCCTCTATCCCTCCTCTTGCGCATCACACCACACCATCTTAGCTTTACATCTCTAACTTTCTTTCCTAATTTTCTCTTTCAGGAGATTTTGGGACCAAGGATTAGTCCTAAAGTCCTACATTATCTTGTGACCCCCTTAGATTACGTTTGTAATTTCTGTTTAGCGACCTAAAGTCCAATCACTGAAAATAGCTGGTTATGGCTTTGTGTGTATAGGGTTGAGATTTTCTAACCAAAAAAAGCAGCATGTTTAAGAAACATCTTGCTTCTGTGCTTACACTGATTGCACTTAATTTAAACCCTAAAATCAAACTTTGATTGTTTAAATAATCACAACCAGCTGTCACCTTTCACACACTAATTAAATCTTACCTATTATTATCCTTAAGCAGAGCATTTGCCAGCGGAGTTCACGACAGTATTTATTAGCTGCTTACCAATTTTACAATTTTATAGAAGAGGAATCTTTTCTCTAATCTCCCAGTGGCTTATCATTGTTTTAATTATTTTCATGTATTATAATGTGTGAGACTTTTCTTCATGAAATCAGAGAACTCAAAGCCTCATAACTTTCGTATGATATCAAGATTGTGATGTTTTTCTACAGAGCTGACGTCAAGTCTGATTTCAAGCTTTAATTTCAAACTAACCAAATTCAAGTGAGCAAATTCTGACCTTTAATCCACCCAAAAGAGCATTTTTAGGCACTTCCTATAATGAAAACACTCAGTTAGAAGGACTAAAGCTCTTAGGTTCTCTTAGCAGTAGCTCTCACACACACAGAAAGCACTTCCTGACAGCTGTCACTCCCATTGGCCACCAAACCGTCTCCCCCTCTCTGCCCGACAACATCCAGGCGTTTCCCTGTCAGACAACATATGCCACTGCATTTCTCCTGCTCCGAGCTGCCTGACATTATCTACTCCCAGTCCCTGTGGCCAGCACCAGCTCTCAGCCCCCTTGCTGGTGGCTCTGCGAACATGATCTCTGATGTCTCTCAGGCAGCAAACTGATGCTGTCACTGCACCAAGATTCAACACGACCCGCTGACAAACACATTGTGACAAGGACACACAGGCACACACAGTGTACACGCAGACGCACAGTTGTGCTCATGTCTCGTCAATATGCTGCACAAGAATCAGTGCAAGTAATGCCTTTATTCAGTTGTTATTTTCTCCTCTGTCAGATCAGGTCAGCGGCACACACGCCCCGACTTAAAAATTATGCTTTGATGTACGTTTGTGAATTTTTATAATTGACACACAAAAAAGGAAGAGCTGCTGAAAGTTGCACGAGGAGTTTGAGTTTAAATCTAAAAGATCTGCTGTAACTGTGTTTTTATAAGACCACAAAGGTGGATGATGGGGAGAAAGGTTTAATTCATCAGCGGTCGTCGTGATTTCTTTGCTGTGAGTTGACACACAGAGAGCATATAAAGGAAGTCTCACTGCAAATAGGAGAAAGAGTTACTTGTTAAACAGTGTAGAAGAAATAAGGTATAAAGCCACTTATCCAAGAGCCATGAGTAAACAAAAGCGGCTTTCAACTCCTTCATTTGTTGACGTTGTCTGCCACCTGCTGGTAGAAGTGATACACTGCAGCAAGAATGACCCCAATTTTTATTTCGTTTTGTCATTTTGTTTATTAGAGCAGAAGAAATGCTTTGTACTTTATTCGAATATATATTGTGCAAACTAGAAGAAGAGAGCTGAGTCTGTTAAACTGCTGAGAAGGAACGTGACACAGTGACGTGAGACGTCTGAGTGAAGATGATGTGTGATGGAGAAAAAAAATCCAACGCCATCGCAGATCGGCATCAACCAACTTTATTTGAATTTTACAGTCAGACAAAAATTGTTGATCTGTCGAAAATATAAATTCTGAACCAACATAATAACTATGAAACATGTTTACATAGTCACAAAAATGAACCCAGCGAGAGCTCAACTGTAAGCTGGAGGTTTGCATAAGAGTTCAGACTTGCGTAAATATCCCTCTCTCAGTGCTTCCTGCCTCTTTATGCCAAACAGGAGTTACAGTTACAGGGTCGTTGCAAAACACAGGCTCAGTGATACCTGCTGTGGGAGCATCACACCCCGCTGACCCTGACCTCAAAGGTGACGAAAATTCAACATGTTTTTAACATGTTCTGCTACTACAAATATCAAATACTTTTAATTGTTGAAATCCGACTCATAGCAAACAAACAAAGACCATTAAATAAAACTATCATTTACAATATTTATCAAAAAGAAGAAAAATCTCTCCACACAGATTAAAGTCAGTGCTTTCATAATTATGGATTCTTAAGATCGCCCAAGAATCCATAAGTTGATGGCTTTTAGTTAAATGCATAGACTACGTCTCTATGGGATATGAATACACTGAGAAGGAGGAATTGAAATGTAAACATACTAAAATCTGCAAACAATGAAACACATGAAAACAACTGGAGACTGAGGTGAGTTTTGGATCAGTAGAAATGCTCATTGCTAAAAGTTCTACTTCTAAAAGAAATAAATCACAGCATTAAATGGCTACATCACTAGAATAATGCCAAAAGAAGTGCAGATGTCTGCGCTCTAATTGAAAACATAAGAGCAAATTGTTGCATTTAAATTTTAAACTTGGATTTAAAATAAAAATAAAAACATGGCAGCACTTTTCATTATTCACTGGTTGTTCTGAGACCCTTTTTGAAGACTGGCTTCAATGACGAGCGCGAGTGCTCATTTTTCACATCAATCCTGGACCTAAAGTTTGGAAAATGGCCAACGACTTTTCATTAACAAAATACAAGATAAACACTAGGGCACCGTTTCTGGTTGTGCTGTTTCACTGGTCTGCTGAAGTTACTGTAAACTACAACGGAGCAGTTTGTTAACCTGAAGCAGAGCTAGAGGACTCAATGGCATTGCTGTGCTTGAAGCAACTGAATTACATATCTGACCTTAGGAGAAATACTGATTCCAAACTGACAGGGAAAAAAAAGCACTATTTCTGTCTTAGGCCCTGGTCACACAGGGATAGCGACCGTTTGGCAACCACCTTTCAACCATCAGTTGCTAGGGGAAAATGGGTTGCTTGTTGTTCTGTGAAAACATCTGCTAAAACCTTAGAGCAGGGATGTCAAAGTCTTTTTACACTGTGGGCCACATACAGCCCACTTTGATTTTAAGTGGACTGGACTGGTGAAACTACATGAGGAATGTGTAAAACTGGAGAAAAGGTTTGGGTAGGGTTCAAAATATAAAGTTTTGAACACTGCAAAAAAAAAAAAAAATCATATATATTAAAATAGCAGAGCCTTAAAGACCAGGCAGTGATTAACCCTGTCGGAGATTTTTAGTAGAGACACCTGTGTGTTATTAATTTGAAGCTCCTACGTCTCCTCATTCTCGAGGTATCGCATTTACTGGCGTCCACGTCACCAGGCGGGTGGCTGCTTGTTGATATTGGTCATCAAAAAGGTGCCGCAACAAAAACCTTGTTATTGCTTTGGTCTCTCGATTGCTGTGATCCCCTGCAGTTTATACAGAAGATGTTGCAAACAGTCGCCAACTACTTGTCGAGTGTCAGTCAAACAATGAAAAGTGGGAGTAGTGAGGTGCCCATATGCCGCGTGGCTGAGAGCAGCCAGCCTGGGTTTGAATCTGACCTGTGGCCTGTGCCTTCCCTGCTCTCGCTCCTCTGCTTTCCTGTCATTCTTCACTGTACCCTTTCAAAGAAAGCTGTAAAAAGGCCAAAAAATATTTAAAAAAGAGAAGTGGAAAAAGTGCAAACTGGACAATGTAGAACATTTACCTTTAAAGTAAGAGTTGTGCCTTCTGAAATGTCTTGGTTAAAGTGACAAGTTGACAAGTGCTAGCATACAAATCAACATTTCCAGTGTAAACAATGAGTGATAGCATTAATATGCTAATGACCAAAGCAATGACAAGAAGATTTTTGGTGCAGCACCCTCCTCGCGACACATCTCACTCAGCAACCTCCAGGAACAACTCACCAGCTGTTAGGGTACCAAAAGTCTGCCAGGGGTTTGCAAAGGGGTCTCTAGGCCTGTGTGACTAAGGCCTTGGGTCAACACTTGCATTTTAAAGGAGAGTCCTCTGAATTTGCCCAGACTACTCTTGAGATGGTGCATAGTGACAAATAACTTTTGACCAAATGAAAACTGGCAAACTCAAAACGTTGACTCAAAAGCTGTTTGCGGTTTTTAAATTATTATTATTATTATTATTATTATTATTTAAATTGTGGGCTGAAAACACAAGTGACACCATGTTATCTGCAACAAAAATCACATACTCAACCAAGGAAATTAAAAACTTAAAAAAGAAGACATTTGTACATGAAACAAAACAACAAACTTAAACTCGACACTGATATACAGCAGTTAAAAACATGTATTTGCATCACAGCTGTTTTCAGTGGAATTATGAGTTGTAAGATTTGGTATGTTGTATTGCTCTGCAAGGATCTACTTTTTGTAACCAAAAACAAGCAGATATCTGGGCCTAAAGCCAAGAGAACATCTGTTTAGCCACATAGTTGTGGCTCTACATTTAATTTCCACCTGGCTGTGGTACTTCTACAATGCTTTCCTGTTGTTTTGTACAATAATCCTGAACATTTGCCTCATTTTCACCAAATAAAATAATCAAAAACACATCATGTGTGTTTATTTAACTATCATATCTACACTCGTAACATGCTTAACACTTCAAATCAAACAGTCATAATACAAAATCAAACAAGTCCACCGCATTGCTTTGCATATATTGTGCAGATTCCAGAGCCTCTGTGCTCTCCAGGAGTTATGGCTAGTTCCTTTGAAGAACAGCAGGCCTCTCTTTTTTCAGCAGTTAGAACTTTGCAACCAAGAGAAGCACAATGTTTCGTTACGTTCCTTTATGCAGAGACCCTGAGGATGAAGTGGAGTGGCTGTTCATCTGCAGAAGACAAGTGTGAGTAACACTAGTTAGCACTGGCACAGGTTTTCAACTGGTTCGTTTTTGAGGGTGGCTGTAGCTCAGGAGGTAGAGCAGGTCAACTACTGATCAGAAGGTTGGTGGTGCGACTGGTCCAAGTTACTCTGATGCCTCCAATGGAGTATGAATGTGTGTGAATGTTAGTAAAAAAGCACTTAAGCATGGAAAAAAGTGCCTGAATGAATGAAGCAAGTTGTATAAAGCACTTTAAATGCTCAGGTAGAGTAGAAAAGCTTTATATAGGAACCAGTCCATAGTCCCTGCAATAAATCATTCATTATCTCAACTTCATTTTCATTAAATTCTGCCCACACCCACACCCCTGCAGTAGCTTTACCCACAGTTTGAGAACCGGTGGGTCGGCTTTAGCCCTTTAGTTAAGACAAAGGTCTATGAGTGTCCTCACAAAGATGGAAATGAGCGATGCACAAATGCTGTATAGGATATGGAGAAATAGAAATTTTTAAAAATCTTTCACAAAGTCATGTTTCTCCAGTATTGTTTTACACCTCACATACAACTGTTGTCTGGCTTAGAAATCCTCAACCCTGAAGACAGACAGTGCCCATCACTCGTGTTCAAAAAGTTGCCCACACATTACTCTAGGGGGAATAGGAGAAAGCAAGAACAGTTGTAGGTAGCATCAGGGTAGGCCTGACTGACAGGCTGATGACACACCATATGGAGATGCTGTGCGAATTTTACCCTGAGGGGGACAACAATGTTTTTTTATTATTTGTTTGCCTCATCCCTGTCAGCTTCTGTTACGGAAACGAGAAGGAAGAGACAGCCAGGTTGTGGGAGCTGACAGCCACGCACGTAGATACAAGACAATACGCAGACGCACGTGTGCGCAGAAATGACAGACTGTGCTCAGACACAGACGAGGTACAGACACAGAGCAGGAACACGCAGTTGGTAAAGACATACTGTACACGGGGTGAGCAGGGACTTTATGCTGTTCTTCACTCTGGAAAGTGAGATAACTGATCTACGGTTAACTGGCTTGAGTTACCTTTAAGATGAAACTGTAGTTAAGCTTTGAACTGTGATACAAATATAAAGAGAAACACTGCCCTGCACCAGATAACTGACGGGATTTTAAAAACATAAACACAAAGTTAATCAATAATGATGTAAAGGTAGGCTTATGTTTTCAGATATAATTGGTTTGGAGCACAAAATGCTATTTTTTCCATTTTTAAACCATATTTATATACTTTATAAGTATATATCCACCAACCTAGTCGTATAACCGATTATGATATTGAATGATTTGAAAAGTCTTAAAGATTTTAAAATGAAGGATGCAATAATTATTTTAATTCACAATTCTTTTTGCCTGAAATACAAATCTAGAAATTATCAGTAAAATCAAAAACATACCTGTTTGGAAGCTTCAGACGAGGAATGGACTTCATTTCCAAAGTTTCCATTTAACTGCATCGTTGCTGTGAAAGTAGAAAGTAGTGAAAGAGCATTGAAACATCTGTTTCTCATTCTGAAAGCAGTAGATTTTTATAATAGAAATCCTATTTCCTAAAACGTTAGGCCTCCATCTAAACCAGGGGTGGGGGAACTCCAGGCCTCAAGGGCCAGTGTCCTGCAGGTTTTAGATATCACCTGAATCAAATCATTAGTTCATTACCAGGCCTCTGGAGAACATGAAGACATACTGAGGAGGTAATTTAACCATTTAAATTATCTCTGTTGGATCAAGGACACATCTAAAACCTGCAGGACACCGGCCCTTGAGGCCTGGAGCTCCCCACCCCTGATCTAAACAGTACTCAGTTCTTTGATCATTTACAGCAAATAAAGCAGAAAGCAAAGCTTCCTCCTTACCCTGTGAAACAAGCCTGGGATCAACAAAGCCCCAGTGCTGATAGAGAGCTGCCAGATCATGTGGACTGTAGTTTTTCAGGATACTTAAAATATCGATGTCCGTTGGCGTTTCTCCTGTTGATTCACTCTTTCCCTGAGATATTCGGAGTGTATCTAAATATGCTTTGCCTCCGTGTAGCCCCCACATATTCATGGCAGCCCAGAGATCAGAACCTTTGGGACCTGAAGAAAAGTCACTTGAATGCCTGCGAGAGTGGAGCTTATCTGTGTTAGAGGAAGAAGAAGAATTCCCACTGCGATTTCTTGCCAGCATAAAACCCAAACCCTCCTGTGGGAAGTTCCCCTCCACAGTGGCTCTGTTGCCTCTTTGTTTTGGGCTGCTGGTAGGCTGCAAGCTCTGGAGACTCTTGCTGTTCACAATGCTGTTCACAATGCTGTTTGACGAAGTAGCTTGGGTGCTGGAGCCTTTAGATCCACCCCCCACTGTTCGGTTATGCTCCTTCTTTTGATTTTGGAGTCCAACCTTGCCACTAGACTGTGTCGCATCTGAAGGTCGTGAGTCCTTTGACTGATGCTTGGACTTCAGGGTGCTTGATTGATTCTTGTGGGACGACTGCTTATTGCTGCTGCTGCTGCCATGGTTTGTGACCCCGGGAGGCTGTGTGCGCTGCGTTCTTGGAGTAGGCAAAGCTGGACAGTCCTTGCCTTCGAGGAAGGGTGGCGGCCCTGTGCGTCTCCACTGAGAAGCACCTGCCTTTAAACTCTTGAGACTATTAATGCTAGGTGCCCACTTGGGTGCCATGGTACTGCTGCCATCCACCCTGTGGGCAACACGCTGATGGATCCACAGTACTTCTGGGTAGTTGGTGGTGTGGGAGCAGTATGGGCACTGATGTCTCACCAGGCCCTGTGTTTTTACTGAAAAACTAACATCAGTTATGGGTAAAGAAGAAAGATTGAGGAGGCTGCTAGCATCGCCAGTAGCATGTCCCTGCTCTTTCACCTCTGAGCCATTTGTCTTTTCCATTTTAATGTTTGACTCTACTAACTCCTGGCTTGGAGAACATGAATATGGATTCCAATATGGCTGACTGAGCAGGATGCTCCTGCTTCTGAGGTAGTCCATGTATCTTGAGGCTTTGGAACCACTTCTGCTTATGTCCAAATTGATGCTCTGTTTGCTGTAGGAACTCAGGACGTCCTGGTGCTGCGTGTGCAGGTGAGACCTGAGTAGCGCGGTGTCAACAGTGTGGAAATCACAGTGCTCGCAGAAATATTTTTTTTTATCTGCAGGTAAAAACAGAAGGGGACATTCATAACAGATGAGGTCAGTTTTTTTTACATATACAAAAAGACTGTATAATAAAGACAGAAGGATCACACATCTAGCTAAGGAAGGAAAAAACACCCCTAATTAGACAAAAAGATAGAATTATGTATTGTGCTATTATTAAATGTAAATTGTGTTTATTTATTGGTCATTATAAATGCAGATGCCAAAATATTAGCAAACAGCTCATATTGGCCCTATTAGCTTTATTTCATGATTACTGGTGCTGCCATGATGAGTATTGACAGTCATTGTGGTAAGTCAGACTGGTAGAACATAGCATCAGCACGTTTTAATAGTAATAAAGAAATTTGTCATTAGTCTAAAGATATTGTACACAAATAGAAGCTGTTCCATAAAATTTTCCATATTGATATTTTGTCCCACCCCTGACACACAATTAATAAATCTAAATCTGAATCTACAAATCCAACCAAAACAGTTTTTTAAAGATTTGTTAAGACAATAAAACAATTATTAATGCTGAGATTTATATATTAAGAGTCCCTTAAAAATATTAGGTAAGGTAACCTTACTGCGTTTGTATGTTTACAGACATTCTTGTGTAAAAAAAGGGCAATTACTGCTGCTGTAATCCATTTAGAAATTCGCTAGTGATCTCTCCTTTACACAATATATTGCCAATTTAACTCATTTTTGTACTAGAGTTGTAGTTTCATTTACCTTTCAGAAATCAATTTGTATAAAATACAGCCCTTAATTGATGCTTTGATGCTTATAAATGGTAAAAGTACAAAACTGTTCTAAGTCTGATCAACGAATATAAACTCTTGTCTAAGCTCTGTCGTGGATAATGTATTATGGTGTGTTGTGGTGTATTCGGCTCACCTTCCTGGTCTAGGCTCTTGATGTTCTTCGTCTGTTTAGATGAGGAGTGAACATCTTTAACGTTTTTAGTCTGTAGTGCTTCATAAAATGCTTGACCAAGTCCATTCAGCAGAATAGAGTCCTTCTGGCTAATCTTTTTGTCACCAACTTTGTGATCAAGGCCTGCGTCACCCTTCCTCTTCTTAAGATTGGAGCCGGCTGTGTCATTTGGCTTTCTCTTCTTCTCTTGCTTCAAGGGGACGTACTCGCCTTTTTCTATGTCATATGCCACTTCCGCATCAGCTAATCTCTCCTCCCATCCCAGACATTTTTCTGTAGCCTCCACTAGCCGTCCTCTTGTAGCTAACTGCCATGACTGGTAACTACAAATTGGATCCAGCTCAGGAATTCGACTGCCCGGCTTCACTTCCGCAGGGCTTTCCCTGGGTCCAGCAGAAATGAGGTTCAGGCTTTCCAAAAACTGCCTCTTAGCATCTTGCACCTCGGAGGACTCCACATTTCCTTGTGTTGGATTCTGCATCTGAGTGCGGGTGTGGTTCAGTTTATGCAACTTTTCATGTATCTGCAGTGTCATGCGGTCATTGAAGAAGTTACCGCAGCCTGCACAGAGCTCATAGAGGCACTCTTCATTCGTCAGTAATGCTGGGTCCTGAGGAACCCCGTTGATGGTGGCAGGCGGTTCGTTGCTTTTGCTGCCCCTTAGCTGGGCTTTCACTCGATGAATGCGCATGTGGCTTTGGAGGAACCACGCTTGGCGAAAGCGTCGTCCACATATCCGGCAACCGTGATCTTGAGAGCCACGGTGCCTTTTCATGTGGGACTTGAGGAGTAATACCTGAGGGAAAACCTGGCCACAAATGGTGCAGGAAAAAGGTCCGTCATCACCTCCATCGCTAACCTCGACACCATCTTTAACCTTTTTCTTGGTTGTTTTCTTCTTGACCTTTCCATTAATGTTATGAGCTTTATCAGGTGGGCTGCTGAGCTCAGGAGGGTCAGTTATATCAGCATCCTCTTTCTGCCCTTCATCTCCATCCCCCTCCCTGTCACTGAGGTTTTGGCTCAAAAGGCCCAATTTATGGCTTCTAATATGGGCCTTTAGGCTGCCCTTCTGAGCTGTCCTGTGCTCACAGTAGGGACACTTGTAAGGCTTCTCCCGAGTGTGTCTTCTCATGTGCTGAGATAGAGAGCTTAGAAGTGGAAAACTGCGACCACACACCCCGCAGGTGTGGCATGGGGTTACCTCATCCTCTGCCTCCACTTTAGCTGTGTGTTTTTGTGAAACATCCTCCCTTTCTTCTGTCTCCATCACTTTTCCAAGACCACCGGTCATCAAGAATCACCACAGCTGTTTAATAAATCCTCTGTGAAACTCAAGAAAAGTTATTCTTCCAAAACTTATTGAGTTCTCAGCACAGGTAACAAAAACTTGCCAAACATCACAGCTTTAGTATCCAATCCCGATCTCTGAAGAGAAGTTCCTTCATCAAGTGGCATGCTGTTTTTATGATACCTGGAAAAAAAGAAACTGAAATGAGTCCCATGATAATTAAATTAACTACCAAAATTCAGAAAAAAGCCAGTTAAAAAAAGTCTGTCCAAATGGCTTTAAAATAATATGAAAACATAAATGAAAATACAGTATTTAAGGAAAAAACAGAGATTGCACAAAGACAACGAGCTTGAAAGTGGCCACAGCATTTGTGACTCACTATCTTATAAACCAGATTGTATAACAATCTATACCAACAAGAGATTTGCAACAGATAAAAAAGCACTGCAGTGAGAGTAGACACCCCTGGTTTAATTTCATATCTTTAAATAGAATAAACTGCTGACTGAATAACTGAATAATATTTTGGTTCAAAAACTGTTTAAGATCAAGCAGTTGTTGATTCACATTAAGGTTGTTTTACTCTGTGCTAAGAGAGGGTGAGAGCTCACTGAGGCAATTTGCATCACGGAGATTTTGGAATAACCTTTGTCCTTTACTGGATGAACGACGGCTGTCTGTACCTATTAGACCACGGGTCAGTGTCTCAACATGCGTGTGTCTGTCAGACCTTTGGTTGCTTATGCCGAAATTGAGTGTGTGAGGTGAAGCATGAAGAGATGTATTCATTCCTGGCCGGCCAGGATGAGCCCCCAGGGGCCATCCACTCTAATTCACGATCAATAATCCATTATCAACAAACTTCATTTTAGAAACTCACTTACTCGCACATACAGAGCACGGATTCTGGGCTGAGTGCTGATGCAAGATTGTAAGTAAAAAGGTAAGAATGTATATTTGTAACTTTTAGTATCAAAATAATCTAAATCTTTAAGGTTTTACACACAAATCATTGTTGAGACTGCAGGTATAGTGATGTAGCATTTGTCCAGATCCCTGACCTGGTTTATACCTACATTTTTGGCTTTTTTTTTTTTTCAAGGATGATGATTTTTTTTTTTTTTAAATCTTAAAATAGCTTGCCTCGGACAGTAATGTTTTATCAAAACTCCAAAAAACTTTGGCAACATGAACACAAGGCTAATCAGCACATACTGGATCATTTTTGCATGGCCTGCGATGCTGATTCATAATCACATATTTAGTGGTGAATCCAACAAGATTCAGTAGCAGATAAGAAATGTTGGTGATCGTGAAGTTATAGGAAATGGTATTTAAAAGGGTTAATTTAACACATTAGCTAAATATTATCATATAATACATAAAAAAAACCAAACCATAAAATTGAACTTTTTATGTTTGCAGCACATTTTTTTGGAACAGCCTGTCCAATATATGCTTTGAGACTCATCTTGAACAGGTCAGCTGCTCATGTTCGCAACATGTTTCTTTTTCTACTCATATAGGGAACTTTTTTTTTCTTTTTTATCGGAACGACCAACTCGGGAGATACAAGATTCTCCCCTTTTTAAAAAAAACCCAAAACAAAACATGATCGCTTCCAGGGAAACACTGGGGAAAAAAATAAGTTTGTTGTTCTATGAATTGACCTCATAAACTTTAGAACAACTTCAGTGTTTTTTTCCATAATGCACATGTAGGCGAATATATTTCATCATAGTCATCAAGTTCACCAAAGCAAGAATCAAAGTAGTTACCAGGAAAATTATGGAGATGGGTAAAAAAACAGGACATCTGCCCTTTTGTGTCATCTGGTGAAGTTATAAAGACACTGGGAAATGATGTACCTGATATTTGTTTTGTTGTATATACATCTGCTGCACCTGCTTTGGCTGGTGGGGTAAAACATGTCAGGTAAAGGTGCCTGTAAAGCCACTCATTCTCATTTAATTATTTGTATCTCTTTCTGTTGTTTATTGGAGAGGTTTGGGGATGCCCAAGTTCAAACCATCTCAACCTTTCCTCTCTAACTTTGCCTATAAAAGCAATTTGTGCATCTTTAACTCTGCTAGCTCCCTCTCAGCCTTATTCAGTCTTATTATACTACAAAATATGATATTCTGCATTGAAGAAAACCAGGTTTTTGCTTGTATATGCTGACAGTTCTTAGAAAGAAACACCAAATTGACAAAAGTCTCTATCAGCAGGTCAAGCTTAGAGAAAAATCAGAATTGCTTAAAGAAAATTGGAATCTAGCGATAAATCTTTCATCATTTTAGAGATAAATGATCTTGTCTGCCAGGAAAATGAGTTTGATGTGAGAAGCTCCTTTAGAGACTTCTTATCAAGACCTCAAAAAATGACAAACATACAAGCAGCTGTGGTGCTCTACATAACGAACAGTGCATGGCAGAGGCAGCCTGATGTAGCTAAACATGTTCCTCAGGCAACGACGACCATTTGTTTGGCTGTTTTTAGTGAAAGAAGGTACTCTAGCTCAGCCAGGCAGTCAAAAGAAAAACCTGCTATTGTGTCAGCCGCACCAGAACTGTCACATCGCCTCATGTCTGGCCCTCCACCCCTCATTAGGGGGTCGAGAGAGTTATTGTTAAACCGAAGAGGCCTGGGCCTACCCATCACTGTCTTCAAATGGGCGAAGAGGCGAGACAAAAGACAACGTTTGTTTGTCTCGTCTTTCTTTGAATGCAAGGGGGAAAAATAGGTACACATACTCATAAAGGCTAAAGCAAAAACACTGACTCCAGCATGATTTCCAGGAGGTGAGGTTGTTCGTCTAATTATCTGCTGTATGTGCATCTGCATCTGTCTAAATGCGTGCCTGCCTGCTTGCTATCATGTGTGCTGATCCGCTCACGCTACAATGGGTGCTGAACCCAGAATCTGGAGGAGTTTAGGAGGGTTTTTTCTGGACATGGCAGGTGTTTGGTAGGCAGACGCTATCAGATTAACGCACGGGCAATGTGGCACACTGTCTCCAAGAGGGGGGAGGATATGGGAGAGAAACTGGAAGGTGGCAATTAAGGGGTTATGGTTAAGGCGAATGTAATGAGTTAACACAATGGGGATAAAGTCAGAGAGCTGAGGGCAACAGATGGGAATAAACGGGCCATCAGAAAGGAGGTAGCCGCCTCTACAGTATGAGCTTATGCCTTTGTCAAAGCAGCCTATCTGCTTAGTGAGTGCTAATATTTGCATCTGCAGTGTCCTACTACTGCATGTGTACACAACAAAAATAATCGTGAAAACTCCCCTTGTCTTACCCCCTCCTCTCCTTCCTGTACTCGGCTATCTTTTCCACCTCTTCAGCCTTTATCCCATACAACAGTCAAAGCCCATTGGAGGATCTGTAAAGTAATGCAGATAGCCAAACATGTTGCTCTGGGGCTTAACTCATTTCTTTTAGAATCCCTCGCTCCATTTTTCACTCTCTTTTCTCTGGCTGATGAATAGGCACGTCCAGTCAGCTGTCCGCACACTGATTCATCCTGACGTCCCAACCAGCTCAGCACAAACTCCCTATGGTCAGGGCACTGATGCTGAGAGCTTGCGTTCTGCGATGTGCGTGTGTACTCGCATGAAAATATTCACAGCGTTGCATGTTTGCGCACTGATTGTGTGCCCGGTTGCTGCTGTGGACTGGAAGTCTCCCATCTAATCTTTAAAAACACCTAAAAAAGCCTCAAATACCAATTTTTCCTTTTGCAATAAAGAAGTGTCCACAACAGCTGACGTCTGCACATTTCTGTATTTGCAAACTAGTGAGAGATGTGAAAAATCATTGCTGTGTGTATACCCCATGACTGTGTGCATGCATATGTGCACACAGTGCAAGTGTGTGTGTGCATGTGCTGAAGTCATCCAAATATTCACATCCACAAACCTGTGCCAACATACCCCTGACTGGAGATGGCATGTGACTGTCCTTATGCTAGTGTTCAAAGCCACAGTGACTCGCTAAGCCTCACCTCGCATCTACCGTTTTGTGTCCAGTAATCCTGTCCACCAACTGCAAACACAAATGAAAATATTACACGTTATCTTTGCTGCAAATATAGTCTGAGTCTATATTCAGGATATTTTCTATCATATTGTTCCCATCTTTAACTTATCCAGATGGACAGTACAATAAATTTAAGAAAAACCTTTCTGCCCATCAGTCATTCCTGACAGTATGATTAATCTTGTGTCAGTTGTTAGCGGATTACAGGAAATACAGTGTTGCACAAGGGATATTTCACAACAAATTAAAAGCAAAGTCGAGCTTGCCACATCAAGTCCTAGTGGACCAGAGATATCCTCAGAACTGATAATTATCACATCTTTCATTACGAAAATTCTGAAAGTGTGGGGCGGTTTAAACCTACAAAATGTTCTATTCTTACATGCTGAAGAAGAAGGAGGACGCCCACAAGCATAGCAAACACTACATGTGGAAGATGGTGACTCGTGCAGCTGCTGCAATAGCTGCACCCCAACCCGATGATAAGAAAGGCAAAGAAAGGCAGCAAGAGTCAGATATGGAAATACTTTGCATTTGCAAGGAGGATGATCGGGGAGTGATTATTGATTCACAAAAGCCAATGTTCAATGATGCTACTGTGATTTTTAGAACAAGCAAGAAAATAGTTAAGAGAAGAACCTAAAAGCCCGACATCTAGACCAGTTCACAGAATGAAAGGCGACCGAGTTTCAGTTCAGCATTTAAATATGCAAAGTATCATGTTCTCCTGAAATACATATTACCATTTTGTTTTTAAAAGCAAGAACTGCTGTTGTGAAGTTAACTATAATGGCTAATGATTTAACTAATTTTACCTTTTAAAGTTAAGCTACTCACATTTCAGTCCATTTCCTGTTATCAAAGTAAAATCTTAACATTTCTTGTTCTGTACTGCTTTTATTTACAGATAATGTAATTTTGTAATGTTCAAGTGTTTTTTAATAAAGGAGTTGGGTATCGGGAATCATGTAATTCTACTGGTATTGCTACTGACTTCTACATTTCTGGCATAGATATATCTATAGTAGGCACAACTGAAACTCAATGATCTGTAAAGATTAATTACTTTACTCACTTTTAATTAATGGCCTTCAATCCCATAGAAATCTACGTGAAAGGGGATTTCTTACTTGACCTCTGTAGACACTTTCCTGCCCTTTTTATGCACTCAAGTCATTCACTGTCGGATATACTGAATAATCAAATTCACAAAATTTGTAGATCTTGATCATACGATGGTTCAAAATGGAAGTATGAAACCACACACTCACACACTCGCAGCTGTCAATCACAAGTCATTGAGCATGTGGTCTCACAGTCAGACCCGCCCCTTCTCGAGCCATCTTAGTTTCTGCAACCAAGAAAGCGACAGCAGAAACGCTCAAGGCTTTAGATCAGGTGATGTCACAGCAGCTACGCCCATCTTTTATCGATCTTTTATGATTACCTACTCTTCAAAGCAAAAATGGCCAGCTTCTGGTTAATTGATATAATAATTTTTTACTTAGAATGTCAATGTTAAAAAACAATAAATAGTTGAGTATACATTTAAATATTGCTGCCCTTCCAAGTTATTGCCAGAAATACTAGTGGATTAAATGTATTATTTATTTTATTAATGTTCAACAGCAGGTCCCAGTTCACTACCCGTTTCTCTCTCTCTCTCTCTCTCTCTCTCTCTCTCTCTCTCTCTCTCTCTCTGAGAAGGGGAACAAGTAAACAGATGATAGCCATGCTAACCGGCGCTGTTGTGCAGTACTCGGATGTATGAAACAAGCAGGTGTATGTCAGTTTTGTGTCAGGGTGTCTTCTGTCTTTTAGACTCGTCAATTCACCATTTTTTTCTCTGGTTAGTTTAAGATAATTTCTTACAGGTTTTGTGGGCTCAACACAAACTCCAGGTGCAAGCATGACTTCATGTGTAGCAACTATCCAATACAAGTCAACAACTGGACATCAGATATATTGCCTTGAATACAAACTCGTCCAGTTAACAAAAGAAATATCAGTGTGTTTAAAAAAAAGCTTTCCTTCTATCCTTCAGTCAAATACCTAATATAAAAAATATAAAGAAATATTTGTCATCATAAAAATGTTAAATGTCAAGATATTTTTCCACTTGCGTGGTGTGACTGCAGAGCTAACAATGACTTTCTCAGAGTAATACAGGCATGCTTCTTCCCATCCTGCCAGCGTGGCCTGAATGCAGCAGTAGAGGTCTTAGAATAACCTAGTGACCACAGAACAACCTCATTAGAGTGAAGTCTTGAAAAAACTGGCAAAACAAGATCAACACACAGTGATAAAAGTACACAGCTCAGTCCTTCCAGACAACTCTCCATCCCACCACAGCTGGATTATCCTTTTACAGCTCACAAGCAACTCCTGTTATTATTCAGGGCCTATGGCGTTCCTAGAATGACTTAATTGCACAAAAACAGTGAGGCCGCAAGGCGCTGTGGGCGACCAGCCTAATGTACCTAAAAGATTAGACAGCCATGAGCTCAACAGTCACAAGCACGGACAAACTTGCGCACATTCGTGCCCATCCCCCTCCTTGGGCAACTCTCCACTTGGTTACACAACATATACAGGGATTACTCTTCATTGCATGAGATGAGCTGCTCAATGAGTGGCTTTTATCATGGATGCCCCTTTGTGCACAAAAGGGGCATCCGTGGCATGACAGAGAAAAGACGGCAGCGGTTTTACCTGCTGCAGAAATACACAGTGGTCTCATGCAGACATCAGAAACTACCTGAGCAGCTCCACTAAAGAGCAGAAAGGCAAAGATGAAGAGTTGTCATTTTTAGGGCTATTTTCAATTACTATAGGTTATTATTACTGTTGATTTATCCTCCATGGTAGGCCTGAGGATCCACTGTGTACCCACTCTCTTTTCGGTTCGGATTGGCTAGTGTGGGAGACACTGGAGTATAATCTGCTGGCATTAACTTGCTCTCTAAAAAAAGCACTCTCGACAGGGATTAGATTATCATGGCAAGGTCAACTCAAACTCACTCCGACTGTCTCCCTTTATGTCTCTATCACTCTGGTTTTACTTTATCAGCCTTCCTCTCATCGTTCGGCCTCCTGTCCATAGGTGTAAATTCGAAGACACTGATTTCATTGTCACCTAAATACGAGTCAAGCCACTAAGTAAAAGAAATGACAGCAGATTAAAGGAGATTAAGCCTACAGAATAAGGCCAAGAGAAGTAGTAAATCAGAACACTTATTAGAAAATGTTTTGTTGATTTAAATTATGTAAAAGTATTATTGCTTTGTTAAGCCTATTTATGATTATCATCATTTTCTAGTTATTTTTCTGGTGACTGACTAATAGGTTCATCAAAAAGGAGGCTGTCACTGTAATCTTATGCATCTTAAATTGGAGATAAACTTTAGCTTGAGTTGATCCTCAGACTAATGAAGATTGAGCCCAAATAATGGACACAGCCACTTTAACTGTACAGTAAATATTATTTTTATGACAGGTTTGCAGTCAGAATTAATGTCTGCATGCAAAAAGTGCATCAGAGGCTGAGGAGGCTGAATCACTCCCCTGCAAATCAGAAAGAAATTTGACGTAATTTTAACAAAAATAAATACAAAATGCTAAAGCTGATATTTCTAATCAAACGTACTTTAAGTTGCTTTGGTTTTGCTTTTTCCTGACATCTAATGTTGATCTCTATCTGCGTAAAAAAATCATAATTCTCAAGTTACGTAGTAGATAATGATTTGTAACGACATGTGTGTGTAATTTCCCGTTTCCTGATGATTAAGGTAAGGATTGAAAAAGCGTAAGGGGATACCTGCTTAGCGATTTTACCCTGGAGCAAAAGAATGACAGCTGGCAGGAGGGTCTGGATTAGGTTTCCCATAGGGGTATTGCATCTTTTACACCACCACTTCTTTGGAATAGAATGAGCCGATAGTAACCTGATTCCTCCAGACCCATCCAATCTCGTCTCATTGGTCTCAATGGGACCAAACAGAAGGGATCTGTGAACGCCTTACTCATCCCTCCCATCTTCCATCTGCCAGTGTCTGCACTCCAGTTCCTCCACCGGAGACTTAAAGGCCATGTTCTTCTTTCTTTTCTTTATTGAGGAACCTATATGAATCATCAAAAACTATAAATGTTCTCCGCCCATTCAATTCTTAATTGTGCTAAAATAAAGAAACGCTGCTTTGTGGTTTTGTAAAAAATGACGCAGTAGCTAAATTAGTGTTGCCCAAAGAACTGATCACAATAAGCTCCTAAAGAAAATTCAATTTGTTTTACATTTACATTTTCAGAATTTTTTTAACATAAATATGAATATTTTTCATTTGTAATTAGAAGACAAATTTCCTGATTAATTAATTTGGTGTCGAAAAATTTGCAAACACGTTATAAAAGTTAAAACTTTGAACTTTAGAAAAGAAAAAAAAAAGCATGTTTAAATATTTTACATTTATAATTCTCTTTTTTTGTTTAGGAAAAAATAGCAATTTGAGTAGATTTACTTGCTTAAATTTTAAATGCTTAAGCTTGTCCCTAAAGATTTTCTGTAGGATGATGTTTCTCATCTGTTTACATAAGGCCCAGGTAATGTGACCACCACCACATGCTCTGAATGCAGCATGTGATCCATCTGTATGATGTGCTGTTAGGTAATCACATCAAAAGAGAGGATGCACACTCAGCAAGAACGCGTACGCCTTTTAGCCACAGATTCACCCGCTGCAGACATTTGGCCCACTGAACAGTGCAGATGTTTTTACGTCTAAGTGTAAAGCTCAGTTTCCTGTGTTTAACCCACTCAGAACTTGTTTTCTTTTTTAGGGGTTTTTAGTTGTTTCATTCTGAAAAAACTAACTCCACTGTGATTTGCATGTATGTTAAACATAACTGAAAGATTGTTACACCTACTATAGATGTTACACTGAGAAATAAATTGACTAAAGCCACTTTTCCCTCAGGGACGAGGAAATCTTTCAAAGATGGTTTAAAGTTACATGACTGCATGATCTGGATTGCTTAAAACATTTGGGGCGGAGAGTGTCTGTATGAAAACAGTAAGTGATAACAGAGGTTGTGATCAACAGCAGCACTGCAGCTCATGTTTGGCCATTTGTGTTAATATGACTTTTTTTTTAACAACGCTACAGGAAACTGGTTGAAGTGTTTGCCACACGACCAAAAGTACTGAGACCAGGTGCAGTGAACTTGGAATTTTACTGCCTTTGAAATGGCTGTTTCAAAGACTGGGTTAGGTAGGCAGTTTGTGATCAATCTGAAAAATTACAATTATAACCTGAATACAACTAGTTGCGTCGGGTGCCCTATTGCAAAGACAGGTGTTGAATGGGAGTTTCCCTCATCAGTGTTGGCAATTAGACGGCAAATTATTGGAGACGGGTTGCCTGCCTCCAGGAATAGCCTTATGATCGAAAGTGGCCACCCAGAGGTTGAGGATGTTGCACACTCAGCCTGTGGGCGACCAACTGGTAACGCAGCCACTTCAATCAGTCGCTGAATGCAAAAAAAAAACAATCAAACAAAAACTACAACTGAAGTTTGTTGTTTGTTTTTTTGTAGATTCGAGGAGGTTGTCATCTTATTTCTCTTTTGGTGTCACTGAGACACAAAGCAGAAACATGAAAACATGCTGAGTATTTACTGCTTCATACTGGATTCACAGGGAACAACAGTTTAATGGTTTCAGGGATTTTTTTTTTATTGTAAACTGAGGTTTGTAAAAATAATTTAAAGACTAAGAAGCTTCATTTTCATTTGATGAGGTCATTGACATTCACCCCAGATTAAAGTGCTGCCCACTAAAAAGAAAGGAAATTGAAATGATTATTACCACCCATTTTAAAACTTGTGTTTGTGCTTATTTTCACTTACAATAACAATTGCCTTTGTTTTGCAACCACAAAACAGGTTATTACATAAAAACATTAGCATGGGCACTGCTTATTTAACAAGTGTCTTATTTTCAACACAATTTCCACACAGAATTTCCCAATCACTGCATCCCTACTTTCAGCCCACTGTCACAATGGGTGCTGCCCAAAGTGGAGATGGCCCGACCCCTCACATCCTCCTGCCTGCGCTGTCTGCACCCCTCCCCCTTCCAGCAACAAGCCTCTGTCCAGACCCCCGGCCTCCTGACCTAATCTAGATGATTAAATCATTTTTCTTTAGCACAAATTTTGTCCCCCCACTAGTCTTGTCTGGTAGTTGTCGCACACCCTCCCCTATTGATCGCCATGCTGAGGAGATTACCCTAATAGCTGGGATTACCTCCCCACATGTTGGTTGGTTACTCTAGGGGAGGAGGGGAGGGCTGGAGATGGTGCATGATGTGCAAGTGCAAAGAGGGAGGGGGGGAGTAAAACATATTAAAAAATTAAAATTAAAATCTAGACCTGGATTTGTTTGTTGCCTGTGAGTACTATAAAAGACAAACCAATATTACTCTCTGTGGGATGTAAATGAGACTTTTAAGCACCCACATAACAATCTTTATCATTCAGTGCTATGCTGTGCATGATCAGTCATAAGACAAGAGCTTTTTGAGGCAGGGGTAGACAAACAACACCCCCCAAGGCCCTTTCTGACAAAAATTGGGACCGCTCCTCCTGCTTAGCCCAGCTGAAATCCAGTTTGAGTGCTAAATCAGCCTCAATCTTTATAAAAGGTTAAAAGTTTCAATTATATTTTGTTATAGATTATTATGCGCTATTTTTTTGTTTCTTTTGCTTTGTTTGGTACTACTGGTCAGACAAAAGAAGCAAAACACACACCATTTTTTGACTTTTGGACCCTACTCATCAGTCCTCTCCTGATAACAATACAGTTTAAGTGGCCCATCCACATGTTTCACTGAGGCCTCTGTGGTGTGGAGGCTCGGTGGGTGTTTTAGCTCACTGTTTCTAACCAGTGCAAGGGGTGAGAGTGGTTAGAAATCAAGATGTTAGACCCACTGTGACACGAAGGCAGGCGGGCAGGCTGAGAGAGAGGCTGGAGGCCATTCAGACAGTGCAGAGCAGAGAAAAGGAATTCCGTTAATCCGCCGCTGATCCGGTACAATGGCAGCCTTGTTGTCTGTCCCGTTTGCGCTCACTTACTCACCACAAGTTTGCGTGCGTCGACCGCCTTCACAGCTGTGCCCGAACAGCACCGGAGATGATGGTAATGGTTAAAGAAGCGATAATGTGTGGAGCTGGCAGGGAGGGGGGTGTCAAGTCGCTACATGTAGGAAACAGCCTCGCTTCACGGGACACACGACTTCTCCCGAGTGCGTTACAAATAACTGACATCCATATTTAGTTGCCAACTAACCGACGGGGATGTTGTAGTCAACTTTCGCCAGCACAAACTCAAAACGGAGCACTTCTCGTATAAGCTGCTCCCGTCCGACACCCCACCGGGTCTCTTTTGTTAGTTAACCGTCGTTTGGCTTCACTCCTTACCTCCAGAGGGGTTAACGATAGGCGGCAGGTCGCTCCTGAAGGAATCCCATCACGGACCGAGCTCTCGCCTCGCAG
>NW_024582386.1:1208482-1280679 GCF_018398535.1 Haplochromis burtoni
CAGGACAACTTAGGAAACATGGCCTAAATAAGGAACGAAATACAAAAATACAAGAAACTAAGAATACTGGGCCCACATGGCCCAGGACCATGACACATATAAATTAAAAACTTCCTCAAATAAATGGTATAGATTTTAAATGCTAATATTTATATATACAGTCGTTCTATTACATTTTATTTACATAGCACCAATTTAGAACAACAGCCACCTTAATGTGCTTTATATTGTAAGGTAAAGACCCTACAACACCAGAAAGAAACCCCAACAATTACATGAACCCCTATGAGCAAGCACTTGGCAACTGTGGGAAGGAAAAACTCACTTTTAACAGGAACCAGGCTCAGAGAGGAGGAGCCATCTGTGAACAACTGGAGATTTTAGCAGCTATTTTATAAAGAGCGCAATTAAAGTCTTTTTGAGTTCGATTAAATACAGCAATGGTGTATAGGCTCACAGCGTGAAAAGACGTGAGAGAAACATCAATCAGAAATCATCAATCTGTTTCTACTGAGTTAGTGCAAATGTTAGAAGGGAAGCAGAGAGAAGCACAACACAAAAGTAATTTGAACCTCTACTTTAGTGAAGGACTTCAGTAAACATACCATGTTACTTTCCTACTACTTATCCAGGTGTTTTGATCACTGTAAAATTAAGAGTACTAATTAATAGAGGCAGACAGTTGATGCAGGTGCTACTTTGGAGGCAAAAACTTTATTATTGCATGTTTTTCTTCTTTATTCTGCTAGAAGAATGTGACAAATCCATAAGCTGAACAGTAATGTGTTTATTTAGACATACTGTTTAGTGAAAGTCTGCTAAATTTTTACCATGCCTTGACTGTACAGCACAGCAGCTTGTTTAGAACATGTGGGCCAAATGTCAGAGATTTTCACAAATGAGTTACCTTTTGAAATCATTTAAATAGATGACGTAAGAAACGAACTCTCTGTCATGCCACTTCCAGCAGTATTGGGATCTATGGCAGTGAAGCATATTTTCAGAGGCCATATTCTGCAGCAAATCTGTCATACTGAAAGTGAGGACATATTTCAGTAACTCCTTGATGTTTTCATCCCAACCTTATTTCATTTGGCCACTTGGGGGTGCAAAAAGACTGCTTTTATTTCCAGTCATCAAGTTGCTTAAAGTACTACTACTGCTACTTATTTCATATTGTGTAAATCTACTATACAGTATATGTACATCTATATATGTTAACATAGGCATTGATTATTAATGGATGGCTCATATGAGTGACTGACAGACATGAAAAATGAAAACTTAAGCTATGGGAAGGTGTAAAATATTCAGTTTGTTTTTTATGCTATAATGTGTCTTTCCACGACTTTGTTCACACTATATCAGAGGCATTTCTCATAGTCTAGGCTCCCCAGTGATAGGCTAGACTATCTGAGTTATAGTCACCACAACATACAACTGCAAACATTACTATAAAGGTGAATCGATTTCTCTTTTTCAAACAGTTTTAACAGAAACATAACTTTACAAGCAGTAGCGGTGTTTGATACGGGCGACACGGGGGGTTGCCCGGGGTGGCATCGTGGTGGGGGGCGGAATCACGTGCATCGGCAAAAAATAAAAATAAAAAAATTGCTCGGACCCATGCTGCCCCGATGTCCTGCCAGCGCATATTGGGAATGGTATAGGCACCAATCGGTTTTCTGCCGCCCATTTGCTGGGAGTAAGGGCGCCCTCCGTTTGCGAGGTGCGCCTGCCGCTTGCGGCACAGGGAGGAGAGGGCGGGGCGGCGGGGGAGTCTCAGACCGGCTGGAGCAGCATCTAATAACCAACCAAAATAAAACTAAATAAAAACAAACTAACAAACACGAAAATACCAGACATTATGATACAGACTTATAATTTGCACCGATGTTTTTTCGAAATTCTATACACGAAAAGTGAGCGCGAGAGCCCTCGGTGCGCCTGCTCGCTGCTGAAGTCAAAGTAAACTTTACTGTCATCTCCGCTACATACAGTCCAGTATATAGAGACAAGACGACGAGGCTCCAGTTACAGCAGTGCAAGTAAACAAACAATATATATAAGAAGTTTGATGATTTAAAGACTCACACACAACCCGTGGAAAGGGGAGTGTTCGCCCAGGACGCCAAATAGGCTAGGACCGCCACTGTTTACAAGCAGTTATTTTGGGGCTGTTTTGTAGGTTTTAGCCACATGCACTGGTCCCAGTAGAACAGCAACAATTTAGTGAATACCGTGTGCATTTCATTTTAATTATGTAAGAATCTCCAAGCTGCCCATTGCTTTCATTTTCAAACATATTGATTTAGTATCACTGAATTATAACTGAATGTTAATAAACCGCACTTACCTTACATGGTGCTTTTTATTCCTTTCTTTCTCCTACTATCTGATCACTAAAACAACTTTTTATGGTCACTACAATACCTCAAGTTTAGTTTTTAATTTGATTTTTTTTTTCTTGGTATACTTTGCATTTATTGCCATCAATAGGATTAGGCTACTATATCTCATTAAATACTAAAGAAATAGAAAAACAACCTCAAGTAAAAGTAATAATCTGCAGGCTATTGAAGCCTCAAAGTAAATGTGGCCAGGCTGCATGTTGCTGGCTCAGGCATTTGACACTAGGGGACTCACTCAATCACGCTCTCATTTACATTTAGACTCAAGTTATCTGCTGTTTTCTCATTTTTACACAGGGTGGCGACAAAGCCATGTCTCATTCTGCCCACAGACCTTTGTGCTCCCTGAGGCAACTCAGCTGGCACGCTCAGAGATGGACACACCATTGTGGTGTAGGTGGGATCCATATACTTAAATAGTCCTAGATTTATGGCACCGCTGAGGCAACTGTGGGAATTAATAAGCAAATCCCATTGAACTACATTTAAGTGTATTTATCACATCTGGGTATCTGTTTTGTTTGTTTGACACTGGGAAGAGTGATTTATTACCATGTTTAGTTACTGCTTTGGATGCCCGCCTGAAACACTCAGTTAGATAAATATTTTCAGATTTGGAAATACTCACATTCTTCCGATGATACAAGATCTGCAGGAAATTATCCGGAAATTTCAGGGGATTGCTTAAGCTTAGCTTAGTGCAATGTCTGCAAACAGGATGAAACTTTTAGCCTGGCTCTGGTAAATGTTAACAAAGACCATCTAACAGCTAAAGCTCAAATGATAGCACAGCATATAATCTTTCACAAAACCATAACCCAGTGTTTTCAACATTTGTGTTTAATGCAGTTTAATAAGAACACAGAACATAATAACTGCACAGCTTTGGAGATTGTTATAGACAAGCCCTGGACAATAACTAATAACTAATAAAAATTCAGTTTTTTCAAAATATTGTTTGCAAAGTTCTCACACAGCTCAGAATCCTCTTCTTTTGTCGCACTATTAAGATAAAGACAGGTCACTGAGGAAAGTACACAGGCTGAAACTAGCATGCAGTTCCTGAAAACCTGTTGCTGGCAGTAAAAACAGGAACACTGAGAGCTGCTTGTTTTGTTCAGCCAGTTTATGGTGATGCCTCAGCTTAGACAGAGCAGCATAAATCAATTTCCCCACTCTTCCGCTTTTTCCCACCTAATCTCATTTCGTAGGTCACTGCTGATGTCCCTTCCACTATCAACAATTTGTAACAAAGAGTCATCTCGGCTGCTCAATCTAATCTCCAAGCAATGACTCGGATATAAATAGAAGAAAAAACAAGAATACAAATTGGTGCTGTTGTACTTTTGTGTTCATAATCTTGTGCTCATAATCAATATGTCAAACACATTGTTACCTGTAGCCGCCTGGCAAAGATCCTTAGAGGAAGATTAATCATTCAAAGTTATAGGATTCTGTGGGAGAAATTTACAGGAAAATTGTAGCCTTTTGGAGCTAAATCAAGAACTACCGTATGGTCTATATACTGTTGCTTTAGAAAAGAATAGCAAGTAAGAAATGTCTAAATGCTAAAATGTAGTAAAGCAAGAACTGAATAATTGAAATGTTATTACTTTTTTTCTCAAGAAATCTAAATGTGGGTTTTATGTTTTATAAAATCTGTTATTCAGAAGTTTTTGTAGTAAAATTAATAAATCAATTTACAAATTAAAAGACAGTGTAAGAAAAAAATTATTCAAGTTTATAAGCATGTCTCAGTTCTTGCTTCTTTACTTTACAATCAATGTCTTTTGAAACCAGTCAAAGAACAATTACTCAATAAGTAAGTACTATAAATACTAAAGTGTAAGTGTATCTACTATGATACACTTGCATATATATGCAAGTTGGTGAAGACTCAGTGGTTTATCCTATCATCTTAAAGAATATTCCTTGCTCCAAATTAGCACCTAGAATCAGGGTCATTTATGTCATTTAGGTATATGTGGAGCTTCTGCAGTGTGACTTCGCGTGGAAGGGACGTTTCTTAGTGTTTCGAACTTTTTAGCTGATTCTGAATATGCAAACTGAAAAACAGAATGGGGTGGAGCTGCATGCACTCAGAGTGGGTTGCATGGACATTCTTGCTGTTGTCTGACACGATGCAACAGAGGCTACAAAAACCTGCTGAAGACCTGCCACCTTTTGATAGTCGGGTAAGATATAATTATGTAAATTTTATTTCTATTTATGAAGTCGTGGGTAAAAAACTTTACAACAAGCTAAACTGGATTATTACCGTAATCAAAGACACAGTCTTTGTGTTTTATTATACCCTTTTCAGTTGCAAGGTGGGATATAAATGTAAGCTTGGCACTGTGCTAGTGTTTCTAACTTTTCTTTAAAAGCAAAGTCCTCACAAGAACAGGGGAACGCGTTACATCTGTCTGCTTCTCTCCTGCTTACTCACATCAGCCAGCTGATTACAAATCCCCGTTCACACACGTTAAAGGACGGCTGTGCTGTGGCTTCGGCTATGTTCACATGTAAAACCAACGCTCATGGAGAAAGACCGAAGCTACAGTCACACTGTTAAACGTTAGTTATCGGTAAGGTAACTAACTTTTCCTCGTTTTCGACTTGACCACCTTCTAGTGTTGTGCCAAAAAGTATTTCCCGGCATTTCCCCCCAAAACTTAATGAATTTAAACGCTTGATTGAACGAAAATCTTTCAAACAAATCTCTTATGAATGATGTCGTGTCATTTTGAGCAAGAAAGACCATTCCTATCAAAAAGTGAAAGCTTTTTCTGGGCAAAGTGGCTGTTAGATATTATTTATGTGTCCATCAAAAGTCTCACTGACATTAAAAGTTTATTTTTAAAGACAGATTTAGCCAAGAGGGCGACAGAAACTGTAGCAACTAAAACTCACAGTTCAATGATCATATTTTAATCGACAAAAAACAAATCCAAGTTGATTATAATGTATGTAAAATAATTTTTTGTATATATATATATAGCGAACACTTTCATTAATTCTTCACACTATTTACCAATATGATTATCTACCCTGATATAACATATTAGATCGAATGAAACACATAGAAAGATTGGAAATCAGGTGTTGGCAGACAAAAAATGGAAAGAGGAGAATGAAGAGATGTCGTGTAGCAATACACACATTACAAAAAAAGGATAATGTTTTAAAAAGCATAGAAACACGTTGTGTTCGCCCCGCAGCTTGTAAATGGGACAGTTTAAAAGATGGCAGATGTTTTTGTTTTTAAAGTCCCCTGTGGTGAAAAATGTTCTGGTTATCAAGAAAACTTAAAATAAAAATAAACTTACGTTTTTAAAATGTTTAGATGCAAATGTGAAAATATTTATTTTACCCCGTATAACACTGATAGCGATGCTCTGTAATGTTTGCCAACACAGATCACATGCTACAGCCTGTAGATTAGTGTGAAATCAAGCTACACAGAACATACGTTTCTGAACTTGGAAAAACCCCTGTGCATGCGAGACAGTTTACCTCTGCAGGTTGATGCCATGATTTTTCAAGTGAAAATGTTTTTAGATGATAATGTACTCGTATATATGTCTATGTTATTATAGTACTCGAACAATTAATTCCTCTAAAGCTATAAGAAATTCACTCTAAAACTAAACAACAACAAAAAATTAAATCCAGGAGTGTATTTTAATGTAAAAAACATTTTGATTCTTATGTTTGAAAGACTTTTTTCCTTTTCGCTCACAAATAACAGGTCTCCAGGAGATCTGTTACATAATGAAATGAAAAAAAATTACTGCGCTTGAAAAGTTGAAAAGAAATTTTATTAAAAAAAAATAAGAACTTATTTTTGTTTAAAAAGAAATCCTTGTTCATCCGAGGGGCTTTTCCGGCTTTGACCGTCTCAGGGTCCCAGTATTATTCACATATTGAGGTCATCTCATGCTGCAGCTTAAAACTTGTAAAATTCAAAAGGAATATTTCTTCATCAAGCAACACTTGCAACACATCTGTTATTTCCAAGATAACTGATAAGTGATTTACTAATAAATCGAGCACTTATCGGGAATATAAGCAATGTGAATCTATTTGGCTGTTGTCAAAAAGAACTTTTATTTCATACAAGAATAACTGCGCCATTACAAACTAATTCTGGGGCTTTTCTGAACTCTGTGGCTAACACTTTAGTGTAATTTGTTTATCTGACAGAGCTAATCTACTTATTTGCTCATAAACTCCAGCGCCTATTATGCAGTAATAACTTCCTCTTTCCTTGCAGGGACCGATGATTGTCATCTAATAAACAGACTGCCAAGACTTACATTTTTAATTTATTGTAGTTAAAAAGAGGACAAGCGGACACATCTCGCCATCTTCAGGACAAACTTCACCTTCACTTTGATAAAATGTCAAACATTGACTTGCACAGACTTGAGCTCTACAAAAGCATCATGAGCAGTTGCGGTTCAGGCACATTCTGTAACAACTCTGAGCTGATTTTTCAAAATATGAGTATTTACAACTGGCTGGAGTTTCCTAATCCTCCCCACTGGCTAAGGATTGTCATCTCTGTGGTCTACTTTATTGTGGCTACAGCTGGAATACTGGGGAACTTGTTAGTAATGTTCCTCCTCTACTCTACTCACACCATCACCACAGGCAATATCAATTTCTTTGTTTTTAACTTAGCTGTGGCTCAGCTAATGTTTTCGCTGGCGTTACCATTTTGGGCTGTTGATACTGCGCTGGACTATAGCTGGCCCTTTGGCTTGGGCACATGTAAGGCCGTGTCCCTATTCACTGGGCTGAATGTGTTTGCTAGTTGCTTTTTCCTCACAGCTATGAGTTTGACTCGTTACTGCTATGTGGCAACTGCTCTCAAACCAGGCGCTTCCTTCTGCAGCAGATCCTGGACTTTCCCGCTGGCCACAGCTTTTATTTGGGCCGCAGCGCTCATTTTGGCCGTACCCCGAGCTGTGTTTGCAGAACTGAAAAATGTGGGCCTTGGCAACGACACAATATGCCTGCTCCGTTTCCCTGTTACAACATGGCTCGAAGTAAACCACCTCCTGCGAGTTGTGCTGGGATTTCTGCTGCCCTACACCATTATCATCCTCTCCTACCTGCTTCTGATGCGCTTCCTCTGTCGGCATAAACTGAAAGGCGGCAACTCTCGGCGAAAGACTGATATTTCAAAGTCGGTGGCAGTGGTGGTGTTCTCCTTCTGGGCCTGCTGGTTCCCATACAACATCCTCACGGTTTGGAGAGCCCTGATTCATTTTGACGTGGTTGATATCAGCCCCTCGTTCTACTCGGCTCAAGCGTACTTTTTCCCTCTGGCCAACTGTCTGGCTTTCACCAGCAGCTGCTTCAACCCCATCATCTACTGCCTGGTTAGAAAAGAGTACCGTGCGGCTCTCCTTAATGTGCTTTTCAAATTAAGTTTAGCCATTACGTCCAAGGTGCCCTATGGTATAAATTCTGAGGCGGGGTCAGGGCAAGCAGGCCAGCTGGGTATTCCAGTCAACAGCATTTTCAGCCACACGTCCCAAACTGACACGAGGAGATACGTCCCTCTGTCAACACTGCCAACTGTAACCTCCACGCTGTGAGGTCACAGAAACACTTACACCTTTATGAAACACGACGGAACAAGGCTGGATGCTTTCCGAGGTTTCAGTGTGCAATACGAAGGTTTCCCATCTAAGATTGTGCAAGATACATATTTGAGATATGCTGTGATACTAAAGCTGCACCGAAGCTTTTGTGTCTGCATGAAGCTTTGTGCTTTAGTCTGTAACACTTTGTAAAAATGTATTCACTAATTCAGTATAAATCTAATTAAAAGAGGTCCTGGTAGAGTGCACGCCCCATGTGTGGGGGCTGGGTCCTTCCCGGCTTCCGCCACCAGACCATTTGCAGCCTGTAACCTATGTACTGTCTCCCCACTTTCCTGTCATGTAACTATCACTATGTAATTAAGGCAAAAAGGGAGGAGATCCTTCCACTGCCTACATTGCTTTGCCAGGTTGATTGCTTAATCTACTAAAATGAAAACTGCTCAGCTGTATATGCAACTACACTCTCATATGCTAAAGGGTTGAGACGTGATTCCACGCTTAAAATGTCAAGCAACTCTTGCCCTTTTTTAGCATGTAAAACCGCCACCTGCAACAGCTTTCAGCAATCACACGGTAATTGCTCTAAGAATGGATCTTTCTAGTGTCTTGTCCAATTTCTTTTCACTTGCATCTTCCAGTTGCTTGTACTATTTCTTAAAACACTATACAATAGTTTAAATCTTATGTGTAGATGTATTTGGAACAGTTAGTCAAAATTGTGATTGTGTTGGTTTTACACTGTGCGAGTCATTTGTTTGAATACAAATAAAAAATAAAATCCATCTTAATCTTAAACTCGTGAGTTTGTATTGTGTGTTTGCTCTTCACTCAAGTGGTCCAAATGATGAGGTGGGGAAACAAAATATTGAGCACATCACCAGTTTTCTAGGTTTTCTAATATATTTCTAAATATGAGATTTACATCAAATTCACACCAGATGTCAGTAACAACCCATCCATTCCACACATGCAAAGAAATCACACATGGCAGATCTTGTAAGGTGATGGGAGCAGGCTTGTTTTTCCAGCACATCCTATACTCAAAAACTGACACACTACTGACTGTAGTGTGGGGGAATTTGTAGGCCCATCATCTTGGCCATTTTTGCACATTCTGTGATTTGTTTTTGGGTGAAATGTGTATATCCCAGGAGAAATTTGCTCTGTTGTTTTTCAGTTCACCTGTCAAATATGGCTGATTTCTGTGTCTCACTTCCTCACTCTCTTGAAAGAAGGATAAAAATGAATATATGTGATTAGTGGTCATAAAGCAGTCTGACACTGGAGTACGCCACTAGATGGGACTATTGTTTTATCTTTAAAACCAGATGAGGCCCAAACTCACAGCATACTAACATTCACATTTCAGAGGAGGCTGTTATCCAGTGAAAATATAAATTTAGTATTTTTTAAAAAATACTTTTTTCAAAGATAGGAAAATATGCTAATTTACTGTCTTGTCTCTTTAACATGTAACAGGTTAGCTTAATAAAAGTAACGGCCTGTTTTACTAATGAAGAAAAGTGTTGATTAAACAAGTAAGGAATAATGCAGTAATAGTGTTACGGTCACTCTGTGGAAGACAGCAGTTGAACAATGCAGCATGACAACAATGTTTGCAACCATGTGCAGTGTACTTGCTTTCAAAGATGGGGACTAGGTGCATGACCAGTTGCAGACAGTTGGCTCTTTAAAGCAACTTTGGTGTTCAACATGTTGATAAAGGGGGTAAGACCGATTCATGCCTGATATCACTTTGCAATTAAATGGGCCAAATGGGGTCAAGTTGGCATCTACGTGCAATCTGTTTGTGATAATGCGGTGATTAAGTGAGATAAATCTGCAAAAATCAGAAATCTGTTGCCATCTGTCGATGTCTACATAGCGAAATCTACCTTTAACAGAAATTCACATTAACTGCTGCCACTCAGAGCCAGACCTTCAAGCTCAAAAGGGGAGCTTGGATTGAAAGTGACTGGACTTGTTTAAGTTAAAGAAGTCTTCGCAAGCTCCTTAGAGTACTATGACCTGGATGACAGAGAACCTGCACAGACATGTCCTCCACAAATAGTGACTTAGTTGTTACCACGATTCCCTGGAAACAAGTTGCCTGACACCAGGTGAAATGTGCAATCGCTAGGCAACCAACACTTTATTTTTTCTCTCAGTTGCGAGGAAGTTACCATCCTTTTTTTGTTTTTACTTTAATGTGACTGAGGCATTAGAGGTGTGGATTTTATTTCTTTCAGACTGAGCCTGGCTAGCTGCATTTCTCCTCCTCCTAATTGTCCACTTTCTCCTGATTTACATTTAACACACAGACACGAGAGTGATTTTAATGTAAGGACAAGAAAGCAGGAGAATACTGAAATATCGAGCTATTCCCTTAAGATGCTACATTGAGTCCATTACCTTCTGCATTTAGCTAATCCTCAAGAATGGCCTCAGAAATCCTCATGGTTTTAATTGTATTTTATAAAGCAACTTACCTACTTACCTATAAGTAGCCTATGCACGAATTATTTCTGTCAGTTTTTAACGAGGCATAGAGAAGTCATCATAAAAAAAAGGAGATCTCTCTGTGTTTTCACATTTAAATGAGCTTTATTGACATTGAAAAACATGACTCAATTCACCATGAAGGTGTGGGCTTCTGCAGACATATAAGTGTGGCAATAATTAGCATAAATATATTACAAGCCAACGGGACTTGTGAAGGAGTTGCTGAGAGGAAACCGAAAGAGCAGCAGAAGCTGTGAAACTGATTCACCTTCATTTTCTTGCAGGGTACCAGACATTTGGTTATCTGCAGTCCTTTGGCATCATGCAGATCTCTGATGGAGAGCAGCTGACATCCCATTACCCACTCAGCCATTGAAATGACAAGGGAAAATGCTAAGCCAGGTTGTTACTTGAGGGGATGGATTATGATTAGCCTAGTTGTGACACAAGGAATCTGTGAGTTTGCAGAGGACAAGTTCTGTTGTAGTGCATTTTGACTGAAAATAGTTTGGTCTTTATTCCTTTGTAATGACAAAGAAGCTGGCGAAGCTTCTGGCAGTATATCTGAAAGTTTAAAGCATTAAGAGGTATACATTTGGGAGGTATTATAGCAGCTTGAGTAGCATCAGTAAATATAGATCGACTTTGAGGCCAAGCTTGTCAACATTGGAAGATTTTATGACTTTGCTGAATGCGAAACTAAAATGTTGTTATTGTGGTATTGCACCAAATAAAACACTGAACTCTCATTGTAATTATCTTATACTGTGTCACACCACAGCTGCAGGCAGTTGGCTTAGCACAAAGACTGAAAATAAAAAGCAGCAGCTGGGTCTGCCTAGTACCTCCTTCAGCTGAAAAGCTAATTGATATGTTATATTTGTTTAATTCATACAAAAATTCATTTGTACAATACTATTTTTCATTTTTTTAGAACTTCATTGATTGCCTGGCAGCACCAGTCTTTGTGTTGTATAAAAGAACCCAGTTTTCCCAATAACGGAATAAGTGCGCTTCCTAATTTGTAACACTTTTTCTTTAAGAGAAGCATTTGTTTATTCATTTAGCTCCTTACTTGACTACTTTAGGGCATCAAAACAAGATGAAACCATCTGGAATTTTATCGCCCTCTAAAGATGCCACAAAAAACATGTTTAGCACACACATTCAGCAGCATCCAAAATTATCAGGGGTTTGATATCGTTTTTCTTATGTTTATATTAATTCTCCATTTAACTCTGTGTTTGGACTCTCCTGGTGAAATATTTGGCTCTTTTTAGAAGCAACACGGCTGCTGAGAGTGAACCAAAACAGTAAAGCTGTTCAATAGAGAGTAGAGCTATTGGTTGATATTCTCTGTGGGCTTGTCCTTCTGGATGACCTCTTTCACATTTCACTTAGACATTTCACCTGTTTTTACTATGAAATATTGATTGGTACAGCTGTCAAGTTCATTTACTGAATCTTAATTTTGCTTATTTAAGACAAGAAATGGATTCAGACAGAGGACTGGCACCTCCTCCACAATGAGTGGGAGACTAAGAATGATCTGGGGCTGTGCGTGTGGATTTTTAATCAACTGCTTTACTGAAAAGCTCAGAAAATGTACCCCAGGCTGTCCCCATAAAAGTCTCACAGTGACTTTTCTGTCTTTTCAAATGTGCTTTTATGGTTCTTACATATTGAATCTTACAATTCTCCAAACTGAGCGCACAGTCAATTTCAGTATACATATCAGATGTGAATTCGGGGTTTTTTATGTAGCACCAAACGACAACAACAGTTGCTTCAATAAATTTTCTAAAGTAAAAACTGCAGTTTTGGAGAGAAAACCCCAAAAATCAGACAATCTCCTAGGAGAAACACTTGGTGACGGTGGGAAAGAAAAACTCATCAACAGAAAGAAACTTCTGGTAGAACCAGTTTCAGGGAAAAGAGAAGAGAGAAAAAAAGCACGGGGAGACTGAATAAAACATCCACAGAGAAGATACCGCTTAATGACATGCAGCAGTGGTATATAAACCACCATGTTTATGAAGTTTTTAGGGTCAAATACCGTAACCTCGTTTTTGTCTAAATTTAGAAGTAGGAAATTAGTGGCCATCCAGGCCTTTACATTTTCAAGACACCATAATTTAATTAACCAATTTGCGTTATCTGCCTTAACAGATAAATAAAATTGGGTATCATCTGGCTAGCATAGAAAATATATGCAACATTTCAGATAATACTGCCTAAGGAAGGTATGCATAATGTAAAAAGGAGTGGTCCCAGCATAGAACCATGTGGAACTCCATGGGCAACTTTCATGTGTTAAGAAGATTCCCCATTAAGGTGGTTGGGATCAAACGTGTTACAGTTCAGTTTAAAAGTAACTTACTCAAGTACTTTAAATAACAGATTCTTGATTAGGGATTTAATAATTTATTTAAATCACTCAGAAAAATCACCTGAAAAATGAATACATTCCCTTTGTTCAAACAAAACAAATCATATCAATCAAGTATACTTACACTAATAATAATAATAATTACAAGCGCAATCATACCTACAATAACTACCATTATAAATAAAACTACCAACATTAAACATCCACCACACAACATCAGGGGACTGGAGGGTATGGCTTATCAATGGGGCATGGCTTATTTCAAAAGAAATGTCAAGTAAATTAAGGTATTACATCCACTAGGCCTAATTCAAGTCAGAAATCCCACTGACTCTATATTTGTGACACATTAGGTCAATTGTGCAGAATAATAGCTGCCAAGAAAAATATTTTGCTTCATTCTAAAATGCTATACATCCATTTTAGAAACATAAATATGTTGATGTTAAGTACCCTTATTTAAAATATACAACATATATAATCTCATTTATTATCATTTATTATCTTGTGTAGCTGCAGCAAAGCGGCAGTTATTCTCCCTTGGGTCAACAAAGGTTCATACGACGTCTAAAATATGTCATGATTATGTAAAGATAAAGCACTTCTTCAGTAGCATCTTATATAATATTCCTCATCAAGTCTTGTTACAGTGGGGCATTTGTCACATTTTTTTTATTTGGACCAAGAAAATAAACTCCTCTTCCTCTTATGTAACAAACGCTAAAAGGGAAGGTGTAAATTAAACTATTTGTAAGAATGAGATGAGAGCAGAGAGCCAGCCCAGATAAAAGCAGAGCGGTTGCTTTAGCGTTAGCACAAACCCCTCATTTAATGCGCTCTTTGAACTTTGTGTTGCTTCGGCGTTGAAATTTGTGGTTCGCTATTCTGTGCGTCAAATCTCTGTGTTCCTCATAACACCTGAGAGTCAAATACCTGGAACACGCTCAATCTCATCCCACGATTCAAAAAACATTAGTATGACTGCAATGCTAATGGCACTTAAATACAATAGCAAACAGGACAGACTTTAGAAACGGTCCTGCGATGGCAACGGTTTCATACAGGAAATCCAAAAATAGAATTAAGCAATTAAACAAGCAAAATTATAACTAGTTTGTTAGCAGTAGCTTTAAAATAAAAGGAGGATTTTTAGCTTAATGGAATAAAGTACCCTCTCAGGTAACGTTACGAAACAGAAAAACAACCTTAAATTTCAAAGGGAGATGAGGGGAGGATTTCAGAGGTAGCACACTGTACCACTGCAGCTAATACAGAGAAAGTTTTCAATAATACATGGGTATACCATTTTATATATATATATATATTATATATATATTCTTTAAAAACATTTTTCGCAGATTATGGATTGCAGCTTCTTGTAAAGTGAAAACAGAAGTGCAGTATAACATTTCAAAATACTGTATTGCAATGCAGGCCAGATAAATAAACGTATATTTCCAAAAGAAGACTGCTTAAAACTGCAATCCAGCATTTGTTGAAAGCACCACTGCTAGTTTGGTTACACAAAGTAGGCGAGCTATTAAGACGAATCTCTTGTCGTATTTCATCTGGAGCAAAAATGAACTTAATCAGCTGTCGTCCCACGAACGCAGCCGCAGCGCTGCAGTTTCTGGATTGCAGCATTAAGAGTTAGAATAATATAAGAATCAAATTCTTTTTTTAAACCACAACTTCAACATGCCTGAAGGCCTACCCTTGATTCGAATACATTTTACATATAAGAATAGATATACATGAAGCTATTTTATACAGTTCTGGTAACATAAACATTTAACTTTGTATCATTGATATTTATCTTGAAATAAAATGTCTTTTTAAAGGCAAAGAGGTTAGGATAAATGATATCAACCATGAAATTTGCAATGTAAATGTTTCTAACATACAGAGTTAACCAACACACTGCTTATTAATTCATCACCTGACTACAAAAAGAAAAAGACATTTAATATACAAAGTTTACAGCTTTTTGTATTGGCATTGTTATTTTGGGCCCTGTGGCACAGACTGTAAGGCAGTCAAATCCTATGCACATATACTACATATCCCTGCTTGTAAACGTCTTATTGTTCAGTTGGTTTCACTGTGTCCTCTCTCGTTTCTCGGATTTCTGACCATTTCTCACTATACTCCCATGTTGTATAATGCAAAAGGCTGAATGCCACACTCTTCTGGAAAAAAGCAGAAGAGTCAGCAGGTTGGATTAAAAAAAGATGCCTTCCAATTAGAAAGCCGTGTCAAAGTAGTTTTCTTTTTTTTGTAAATTTTGTTTTTTGTACATCAGTATATCTGACAGCAAACCGACTTGCTCGTCCTTGCATTTAAAAAGCACATGCAGAACTGTTGCACACCTATGCTTCAGAGACATTAAACACAACAGATGAGTAACTCACTACTTGTTATATAAGATTTGCGTCCGGGTGCACGTCTCGTTTTAAGACCATGTTTGTTAAATTTTCTTTATTTATATTTCACTTTTCAAACCAGGGTTACAAAGTGTCAAGCAGCAAAATCAACACAAAAAAAACACATTAAAAAAAGATACACATAAAAAAAAATACCAGGCGTGATAGGCTGGTTTAGGCCAAGTTAGAACCACTATGCTCAATGAAATATTCCTAAAGCCTGAGGTGATGCTTTCAAATGGACATTTTGCATCGCTAAGAGCAAAAAGAAAAACCCAAAATAAATCCAGTTTACTTTGTAAGAGAAGCATCAGCCTAACACTGTTTGATAATCTCATCATGAAAACGGTTGCTGGTTAATTTTGTTAGTTCACTGAATTGCTCATTATTGCAGTTCTACTTGAAAAGAGCACACAGGCAATTAAGGTAACCAATTAAGCTCCTATGAGGTCAGGAAAACTGTGACGAGCTGTGTTAGTGTTATCTTTTCAAGACATTTCTGAAAACATATCATAAACAACAAGAAATTAAGTAGTAACATGACTTAGGATCTGCTGGAAGTTAGCACAACAAACGTCCCAGACCTTTAGGCTGTTTCCGTCTTTATTAAACGTGGGGGGAGGTTAACCTTTGGACCATTAAGTTATAGATCACTTTCTTTAAAATGGTAAACTAAGGCATCGGCCTTGGCCAGGGGAGTTAGGTAGTTATTAGGAAGGAAAAACTGTCATGTCCCCAGTCCCAGTTTGTAGCACAAACCCTGGGAGTCTTCAAAGACCTGTGTTTCAAAGCAGGATTTAGCCTCATCCAGGTAACTTGAGGCTTTGCCCTGGATTTCATTATTACAAAAGGCGCTAGACTTTTAACCCGTGTACATCACCTTGGCAACTTCTGCTGCTGCCCTGCAGTCCAGAGCAGGTTATCTTTGAGATCAGAGATCAACAAATACAAAATCAGTAAAGTATCAACCAATTCACTATTCCTGGAAGATCCCTCAGAGCCCCTATTTGTACTTGTGGACTTTATACCAAATTATATTTTAATATTTGTTGCTCTTAGACCCTTGAACACCAGCTGCAGGAATAAAAGCTAAAACCATCCTGTAAGCAACAATATTGATTTAATGGCGTATCTATCAGATTTCCCTGTGACTCAGTGACAGAGCACTGATACTGCTTCAGATAGGTTCAACTTTCTAAATACAGCAGGTCTTTCCAGCCTCACTGAAAAAAGCACTTAAAGCGTACACACATTCATGCACTGCTTTTAACACTACTCTACAGCGCCTTTCTACTGTTTTGTCTGCAGCTCTGTTGCTTTACATCTGTATTGTGTTTAGCTCTTCATATTTTTCTAATATTATAGTTTTGCTTACTTTTGTAAAATCAGTCGCTCTGCTGCTAGTGGTCTCATGGCTGCTAATGCCACCCCTTTAACGTAAACGTAGCTAGACGGATAAACTCTGGGTGAACTTATTAAGTTGATAACCACCTTGATGTGACCGCTGAGCCTGACTGCAAATGTTAGGGTAAGTGAAGCCAGATATCCTGGGTATGCTTAACTTGCTCCGTAGCACAGGACTTGGTTCAAGCACAGATGGCATCACTGACAGGATCACTTTCTCTGATCAGCCAAAGCCCCTCCAGACACACCAAGAAGGCTAACTAGTTCTCTCACACTGTATAAAACTGGTGAAGTGCATCTTTAAACCAAATGTTTACATTCTCCCATAATTTTTCTTTAATGCTGCGTTGAAACACTTTGTAGCACTGTTTTGAAATGTTAGATTTACTGTAGTTTATCACAATTATCACTATTAATAATACTATAAAGTTAATTTAAGCTTATTTTTGTAAAGTATTCGCCGTTATTGCAAAGATTTTAGTAGCTTTACGAAATAATTTTTCTGTACACTGAAAGTCAAGGCTTTACACTGCGTGCCAGGACAAAGTAAACCAACGAGAAGATTCAGATTGTACTTAAACACTTAAGGTGACTGTAGGACTTGTTTGGCATCTTTTTAGATGGAATGCATGGACTAAAAAGGATGCAAAAAATCATGATAACCACCTTTTCTTTTTTTAGTGAAAATACTTTTGCAATGACAATATTTTACTATATGATTTCACCAGAGCCAAATAGTAAAATATGTCTTTGCTTGGGCCCTGCATCAGAGGATAACAGCTGGCAAATGATTCGACGCCTGTCGCTCGTCACAGGCGTCACCATGAAGGGATATTGTGCTTATAAAAAGCCTATTTTACATTTTGTCTGCAGCCACCTTAGCGAGAAGAAACCGTGCTGCGTGTAGGAGGGAACACCGTGAGCACATCTTTATCCCCCAGAGTTTTGCACACCTCTTCTTACTTTTTTCCCGATTAAATAAAGAAACTCAGTAGGTATAGTATTGCCATTGTTGTGGCACTGGCTCATAAGAAGATTCACTTCCCACATTGGTCCTCGTGCTAAGCTGATTGTCAAGTTCTGGTACAGGCTAAGTTTGAATATGTGCAAGATTTTTTTTTTTTGTTGTCATTATTTATTTAAGAATGTGAGTTGACGCCTCCAGTAGTCCTGCTGGATCCACTGCAGAGCTTTGTCTTGATGGGGGTTGTTAGAGAAGGGTCTGAGTCAGTCTTCTTACACTGAAGTGACCATCATGAACTCTGGTCACTTTGGAACTGGCAGTCAGGATCCATATCCCTGGCTGATAGACTAAAGGGAGAGAAAAAGGGTCAAATTACTACTTTTCTTCATTTAAATCTTCATGAGGGTGGGGAATAGGATTTCCAGCTGAGAGTTAGATGACAAAACTGATACCACACATGTTTGTATAGCATATAAAAAGCTGGTTAGCTTTGTTTAGCACAAAGACTGGTAACAGCTACTGTGGTTCTGTCAAAATCTGTTAGCTGGTAGGCAGTAGGTGCTTTCACAGTGCAGAGACTTTTTCAGAGTCACTGTCAGTCTTTATAACTCAATGTACTCGATTATTATTAGGTCGTTAACACAAAGTAAGTACTTATATTTAATGCACAAGAGTTGCCAAAGCAAAATATAAAATGTTGGTTAGCAATTACCCCTAACTTGCTACTGGCCATCTGCTATAACAAGAGGTTATGTTATGGTATCAGCTGCTCTCAGGTCAATACAGCACTTCAGACCTCCTATTAGTGATGAGAATGCAAATACAGGGAAAAAGACTTCCAGGCTATTTAGGTCACAAGTTGCACTCCACAGTTGGCAGTCACAGTCAGGTGCAGTACTGTGCAAACACGTCTTGAGCCACCATTCATTTCTTTATATTTTGCTAGAAAAATTGAGAAAAGGTGCAAACTTATTAAACTTATTAAATGGACATAAACCAAAAACAGAATGTACAGTTCTAATGATCTTTAAAGTCAACACTTGGTAATGACCACCTTCATTTTTCAGCACAGCCTGAACTCTTGTAGTCAGCTATCTTGTAGTTTCTTAAGTAGTCTTCAGGAACTGTTCTCCAGCCTGCGTGAAGGACATTCAAAGATCTTTTTGGGATGTTGGCTGACTTTTGTTTTGTTCATCTTCAAGATGATCCCACATTGCTTCAGTGATGTTGAGGTTCAAGCTCTGTGGAGGCCAATCAGTGACTGAGGGTGTTTTATTGTTGTTCTATCCAGGTATGAATTTACCGCATTGGCAGTGCTGAAAAATAAAGCCGCTGCCAATCAGATGACTTCCAGATGATATTGCACGGTAGATCAAAATTAGTATTTTTCTGCACTAATGATTCCATCAAATTTGAAAAGATCCCCAACACAACTAGCTGTAGACACAGACTGTTGTACCTCTCTTCTGACCGCCTCTGTAAACATTGATCATCACTTTCAATCCAGTTCTTGTCTAATTTGGCATACCTCAGTCTTTTCTACCCATTTCCCTTCCTTAAGAATGGCCTCTTGGGTGGCCATCCTTCCATAGACATCATTTCTAATAAGGCTTCAAATGCCTGATGAATCAGCTGAAGGGCCAGATGCATCTCTCAGGTCTTGTCAGGTCTTTGCTGGATTTTTCCTGTTTCTTCAAGACATGACTTACTGTTCATCTGCTGTAGGTAGTTTTTTTTTTTTAGGCCTGACACTTGTTTTTTCCCCCTCCACACTACACATCATGCCAAGATTTCAGCTAATAGCTCTTTTGCAATCACCTTGTTGGTATAAAAATACTGTTTTATGCCCATCAAACTGTGTTTTCATTGGCATTTTTTGTAGATTTAACTGAAGAAATTGGCACAACTTGTGTATGTCAAAAAAAAACCTATAAAGAACTGAGGGGTGACTCAAGATTTTGCACAACACTGTAGCCACCAGAGAGGTTTGGACTCAAAGCAACTATTGCAAAACAACCAGCAGAGGTTCCAGACCAACACATAACCTACTATTCACTTTTAATCTATAGTAAACCAAAACAATGCAGGGTCAGTTTCATAGATTTTTTTTAGTTTGATATTAGCTTTAATCCAAATCTGCTGTTAATACATCAATGATGAGGCCTCTGAGGTGCATGAAAGACACCTTGGAAAAGGCCAGAGTAGCTGTTTTTCCCCCAGTTTCCAGTCTTGGTGTTAAGATAAGCTAACGTTTGCTAGCAGCAGTTTCAAATCTTCTATAAAGATTTTTTTTCCATCTAATTCCTTTGAAGAAGGCAGACAAACATGTCTTAAACCATTTGTTTAAATTTCAGTTTCGGTCATGAGGAGGCTCATCGTAATTAGCGCAACTCCCCCGATCTGAAGGAATAACATTTCTCAACACATTTATTCTTCTTCAGCGAGTATTTACCCCATGACAGCACTTTGAGCTAAAAGACTAATCCTACTTAGCGCTTAGCCCAAATGAAACTGTTTTACTAGGGTCTAAATTTGGTTGCAAGGTTTGATTGTTTTTCCTCATCACTCACTCACATTTGTTTGAGAAGTCTGGTGTAAAAACATTTACAATCTCACAGCAGGCCCATTGAAGATTTCTATGTGTGGTCTGTATTTTCGAGAGGCTATTTTTACTGTTTGCTCCTGACACCGAGAGCTTCAAAAGAAGGTGACAGTATATTTTTAAGTACAGCACATTTCGGCACTAACTCAGCAGCCGCGCGCAGCCTCTTCACCTGCGTCACCATTCAGCCCACATGGTGCATTCATGAAACCAAGCCCTGAAGGATTACTGTGATGCTGCTGGTGAGTCACAGTCAAGGTTTTCTCATGATGAATGCGTGTTTTTGTGGTAAATAACATTCGGTTTCTGTGTTGAAGACGTGCTATTCCTTCACATAGACACACTCAGTACATAAACCCCAGGTGTTGATTTTGAGAATCAGCGCCATTCCCCCTTCAGGCGTGTGCAGTAAATGGTAAGATGTGATTTCAGATGTGACATATGTACTTTTGAAAGATGGGGATAAGCGGCGTGTATGACAGCTGCAAACTTTTCCCCTGCACTGGCTTTGCGGCAAATGCTCTGGATGTGATGCAAGAATGAAGCAAAAGTGTTTTAGGACATGACTGGATTAGCGAATAGGGATGATAAAAGAGGTAGACACAGGCACAAACCTGGTCTGTGAGGATTCGAGGCTTAATATCAGGAATGGCACCCCCTCTCAGCTCATCTTCCACAGCCATGAGTCTGACAACAGGGAAATAGAAACAAACATACCGGTTGACAAAAATAGAATAATGAAGCCGGTGTTCTTCATTTTTACTGTAGGATTATGCGGCCATATGATGATATTAAGGTCTTGACATGTTTGTGGGCACATTCAGCCATCCTCAGAGCTGCCTGAAGCTGAATCAGAGCCTCCCGAGGCTCTGATTCAGCTACTGAGGAAGTTCACATTCAACTGCGGAGATAGAGAATTTGTGAAATGAGTGTGTTTAAGACGGTTAAGTGTACACCCATCTTTTCATATGGGTTCAACCCAATGAGATGACATGTTAGCTTTGTGCATTTTGTAAAAATGTAGCTTTCAGAAAGGAATTTATTGTGGTACACCAGCATCTCATTAGTTATAAACTCAACTTCATTCCAAGTAGTATTTGCCCCAAAGCTATCATCTTTGTTATTCTGGCCTGGTTTCCTCCTCCTTTTAATACTTACTACAGTAAAATCAATGAGTGTTAAATAAATAACTTGACACATAACCACACCAGAGGTGTTTACATTGATATTCTAGTTTAATGGGTGTGAAGTTTCTGGCATTAGTTATATTTAAATGTACCACATTTGGGAATTATGCCTAATTTGCTTTGTGTTTGAAGGTTTGAGATTATCTCGACTCTACTCAGCAAGTAAACGGTACCCTGTGGAAACAAAAGTCTGATGCCATTTAACCAATGTGGAGAAAGGAGAAAAACAAAAATAAAACAAGAACAATAATGATGCTGTGTATGCGAGTCACATCTCAAATGGTGGAAAACTGCAAAAACAAAATTAAAGAAAATACTGGCAGCTCTCAGTGCTTCTCCTCAGCCCCCTGGTAGATGCAATTATGATATCAATTTCAAAATCCTACCTTTTTCTTCATCAAACTCACAAGATTATTAGAAAACTTGACCTCTGTCCTTAAATTTGAGAACACTGAGAATCAAACTCAGAATAATAATGAGTTTTAGTAGATGCACCTATGGTTTCAGTTTTAAACTCTAATGTCACCTCGTTCTGTAGTTACGGCATTCACCAATACCCCATCAGTCTTTTACTGCTGATATATAGCAGCCGGATAGATGTAGTCATACTAAGTGTTAGCAACATCAGGAAGAAGGAACATGAGAAGCCTGAGAAATACCAAGGGCTGCGAGAGGAGCTTGAGAAGATGTGGAGGGTGAAAGTAACAGTGGTCCTAGTAGTAATCGGAGCACTCGGTGTAGTGACTCCCAAACTGGGCGAGTGGCTCCAGCAGATCCCAGGAACAGCATCCGAGATCTCTGTCCAGAAGAGCGCAGTCCTAGGAACAGCTAAGATACTGCGCAGGCCTCTGGTAGAGGATAAAAGCTTGAAAGATACTAGGCCACCCACAGGACAAGTGTGTAATTTTTACATATATACATTTTTTTTTTCTTTTTTAAGTACTACACTCTTCATACCCTTTCTTGGACTTATTAAACAGAGCCAGCTGCTGATTGGTGAATAAACCTCCGATTACAGGTTATGCACAGCCAATATGAACGGTCTCCCTCGCTGTTAGTTTTTTTTAATTTTCCTGCAGTTTTTGTGACGAATGACACATTAGGTGGGAACGGACCATTAAAGTCTAACCACTCGCACAGATGGGATGTTTTAGTCTAATGCACTAGTGGCACATCTATAATAAATCTGTTTCCTTCGTTCTTTAATGCATTTTGTTTCATGCAGTGCTCCCAAAATTTCAGCCTTGCATACTTGTGAATATACAGCATGTATGTATAAGAGTGGCGTGTACATAGGTGGACTACATCTTATGCAGAAGGTGCAATGTGAAACAGATACGACTCTGCAAGGTGGTGTCAGGGGAGCATCGGATGGCAGTGTGTAGGTTGACACACAATCGAGAAGAGGAAGTGAGTAAAGACAAAGATTAAGTGATGGAAGTTGAAGAAGGAAGAATCCTGCACAGTGTTGGATGAAGAGTACAAAGGTGGTTGACATATTTGATGTGGAGATATCTAAGAGAGAGGGCAGAGCATTTATTGACCAGAGTGGTTAACTCGATTTTAGCACATGAGATGTCTAAGGAATGTAGAAGACATGCACTAGAACCAGTTTTAAAGAACAAGGGCGATGAGAAGAGATGTAATAACTACAGGGGGTGGAACAAAGCTCATGAGCCATACCATGAAGATATGGGAAAGAGTTGTTGAAGCTAAGCTGAGAAGAGGCTTGGAGTTGGTGGCACTAACTATAAGACAAGTGGTGGAGGTGGAAGAGCTGAAGATAAGATTTTCATTGGAAAGGACCAGAATGGACAAGATTGGAAATGACTACTTCAGAAGGATAGCTCGGGTTGAGCTTTCCAAAGAGGCAAGACTGACATGGTTGGACATGTGCAGAGGGAGGATTGTAGATCCATCGGATAAGAGACGCTGAATATGGAGATGCCAGGCAGGAGGAAAAGAGGAAGACCACAGAGGAAGTTCATGGATGTAGCTGAGGAGGACATGCAGAGTGCTGGGATGAGATGGAGGCAGATGATCCACTGTGGCTAATCCTAATGGGAGCAGCTAAAAGAAGAATACTTGTGATTATACCATACTGTGCATAAGGCTTGAGTGAACCCTCATTTCTTTATCTTTCGCTTTGAAGGAGGCCGACTTTCTTGATTTTTTAAAAAGTGATCTTTATTCAAGCATAACTGAAACATAGAAACTCAAGGGATGAATGAGTGTTGTGTCTATACATCATAGACAACTTATCAAAGAACCAATTTGAAATGGTTTCTTCAGGAACGTTGTTACTAGCAGTGTGTTCTCATTTTTTTCCTGTTGAATCTATGAAAAATGCCAACGATTGCACCGTTTGAGAGGCATAGAACATTATCGTTGAACCACAATGTTGATTCCTAAAAGAGCTTTGAGGAAAATCTCTCCTTGATATCTCCTTGACAAAAAAAAAGAGACATCAGGCCTAAAAAACATCTACAGCAGATGAACAGTATCTGAAAGTCTCATCCTTAAGACATACAACAAAAAAAAATCCAGCAAAAAACTGACACAGGAAGTGAGAGATGCATCTGGACCTTTGGTCAGTCTATTGTTTGTTCACTCAAGCCTCATCATAAATAATCTGAATAGAAGAGTGGCTGTCAAGAAGCCATTCTTAAGGAAGGTAAGCAGGAAGAAAAGGCTGAGGTATGGCAACAGGTCTTAAAGAGTGATGAATGAACCTCAAATTTGAGATAAATGTCTACAGTCATCTATAAATATTCAGAATTTAAGATAGCGTTATTAGAGATCGCATGAAAACTGAGATACGTAATATTAGTTTTGAGGTGCCATGCAATACTATCTGGACATCATAACAGCAACAGCTTCATTTATTAGCATGACAATGATCCCAAACACAGTGCCAATGCAGTAAAAGCCTACCTGGATAGAAAAACACACAGTGGAATGCTATCAGTCATGGATGGGCCTCCCCATTGCCTGGACCTTAACATTATAAAGCAGTGTAGGATCATGTTGACAGAAAACAGAACAAAAAAAGCAGCCAACATCCAAAGAAGAGCTCTGAATGTCCTTCAAGAAGACTGTAGAACTATTCATGAAGACTACTTAAAGAAATGACATGAAAGCTGCATCAAGGGGTTCAGGCTGTGTTGAAGAATAAAGGGGCAGGGGGGGTTAAAATTATATTAACTCTGTTAATTGCTACATCTATTTACCATTTTTCCAGGCAAAATATAAAGAAATGAGCAGCGCCTCAAAACATTTGCACAGTGCAGTATCCACTGTATGTGCTGTGTAACATGTGTAAAAATAGGTGGATGAATACACAAAAGGTGACGATCAGTTGATTTTACACAAAAAATCCACAGAGTCAAAGCAGGGGGCGTTTAGCTTGGCGTAAAGAGTTTTCAAAAGTAAGTGAGTAAGTAAGAAATACATAGTGAAAGCCTCTGAATCCTATAAAAAAAAAACAAAAAAAACAACAGAAATCTAAAAACTAATGCTAACGCTACGGTTAAGCTAATGCTAACTGTCTCCAATCTTCTCTCTAAACTCTCTGCAAGAAAGAAAGAAAACATGTTTCCCAAAATGCTGAACAATGATACATGTGGCATGACGCAAGCTGCATTTCAGTACTTAATGTTTAGTCATAGTTTGTGAAGGTCTTTGAGTTTAGTTTCGAATGGCATTTAATGCTGCTTCCTCCACTCAGCCGAGCGGTGTTATTCTGAGCTTCAGAACAGCTAGAGGCAATTTCTGGAAACCTAGAGAAGCTGGTGACCATCTTTTAACCACCTTTTAGAGCTTCAGTCTACAGCTCGCAGTGCTTTTAAACAAAATGGACTGCTAATGACAGAAGTCTTTATCTGACCAGGTCCAATGAGTGTTGAGTGTAACCCATGCTAAAAGCACCATTTCTGTTTCATCGCACTCCACTTTACAGTTAGATATTTTATTGTGATGTTGGGCATTATTTTGAAACTTAGTGTTGACTTAAAGTTTTGGTTATTTCATGAATTTAATAGCAACGTGTGCGAGCCAACTAAAAAAAAAATGTATATCAGTGTGATAAATCTCATTAGCGCGATGAAGCCCGGCAGTAACTGGCACAGCCTCACGTCTACCAGCCTGAGCTTGAACGCCACACTAATCACCTGTTGATGATGCCTTTGATTTGAGAGTCCTTCTCCATTTGCTGCTGCTTCAGGCGGCGCTCGCTGTCTTCCAGGCGGTTCTGATACTGCTGCAGGATCTTGTTGGTCTGTTGTTCCTGCGACAGAAGTCGCTGCTCGTATTCTTCAAGTTTGCGATGAGACATCTTCAGTCGCTCCTTTAACGAGTGAATTTCTTCTTCGTATTCTCTAACCTGAAAGAGTGAATGAAATAATTGCACTTCACTCATGTCATTATTGGTATTCCGAAAAAAAAAAAAATCCTGAATGATGAGTGATTTTATCCATGGAGACGACACTTTATTGTTCAGTTCTCTTTTATGTTGAGCAACAAGTGGGATAAATGTGAAGTGGAGTAGTGTTGGGCTTTAATGTGCACCAGTTTCAATCTCTTAAGCACTGCATTGTTTCTAAAATAGGCGCAAGTGTGGGAGTTATTCATTATACAAAATGCTTTCTGCCAATACCCCTGCATAATTGTGTTAAAGCTCCAATCTGGAGGCAAGAGAAGCATGCATATGTATAAAAATCAACTGCACTCTTTTTATATTTAGCCAATCTTCCATTTGAGGTCATCTCCTTGTGCACCTCTGGGCTGCTTCCAGCGTGGCTGCTATTTTTACAAGTCCTGTTCTGACCATTTGTGCATATGTGTGATTTCACAAGGGAACTCAAACTTGTGCACAGAGCAAATATCAAATTCTGCATCAGTCTGATTCAACTGATCCACACAGAAATGAAAGATCCTCACACACCAGTTTGTCTTTTTGTTGATTTTTACTGTGTTGTACAATTTGTACCCTCAGGGCCAATCTGTCAGCGCAGTATCCTAAACATTATGAGGCATCTGAGGGAGAACATTTGGTTGACGACCTCAGCTGTGACAGATGCCAGCATACGACAGTCCTCCCGCATTCATTGACTTTTAAAAAAAAAATTGCATTTTTTGTGTTTGTTTTATTTTTTTAAACATAGCAACACAATATTCAGTCATCACCATGCTTTATAATAATAATAATAATAATAATAATAATAATAATAATAATAATAATAATAATAATGGATTGGATAGTGCTTTTCAAGGCACCCAAAGCGCTTTACAATGCCACTATTCATTCACTCTCGCATTCACACACTGGTGGAGGCAAGCTACGGTTGTAGCCACAGCTGCCCTGGGGCAGACTGACAGAAGCGAGGCTGCCATATCGCGCCATCGGCCCCTCTGGCCAACACCAGTAGGCAGTAGGGTAAAGCGTCTTGCCCAAGGACACAACGACCAGGGCAGAGAGCCCGGTGACCTTCCGGTTACAGATGCGCTTCCCAACCCCCTGAGCCACGGTTGCCCCAAAATTTCTTTATAAGAAATTTGAATCTGCACAGCTGCTTCTTCTAAATTAAACTTCAGTTAAAGGATCCTGATCAGACACAATGAAGGAGATCCAACACACATCGCAGATGCACAAGTGGTCAGAATGTGACAGCAGTGATCAAAGTGATTCATGGCTACACAAGGATGACACCTTTACAGCCCTATAAAAAACTAAGTACATCTTTAAAGCTTCTATAGGAACTAAGAGGGTAAGCAGAGGGCAGGTGCTGCTAATCAAATGCACTTGATTAACTGATCTTCAACAACTGTGAGCTCTTCTAGAAAAGCAGAAGTTCTGGCAGTTTGCTGGTCTGGTGCATTCAGGTATTAGTAAACACAATGCCACAATCTTCCTCCGAGTGGACGTCCCAGCTATTTCATCCCAAGGTCAAATGGCAAAATGCTCAGTGAAATGACAAAAAACCCGAGAGATACATCTCAGACTTTACAGGCCGCAGTTATCCTGTTAGATGTTAAAGTTTATGACAATAAAATTTGAAAACGACTGAACAAGTACGGTTTGTTTGGAAGGGTTGCCAGAAGAAAGCCTGTTTTCTCTAGAAAGAATAAACCACAATACTTTCACAACAAAACCCTTTGCACAGACCAGACCAAAGTGCAGATGTCTGGCCATAATGACCAGCACCACGTTTTGCAGGAACCAAACACCAGCACAAAACACCTCATACCAGCTGTCAAGTGGTGGAAGGGTGATAATTTGTGCTGGTTTGCAGCCACAGAGCCTAAACACATTGCATTAACTGAGGCTACGTCCACACGTACACGGGTATTTTTGAAAACGGAGATTTTCTGTTTTCGTTTTAAAAAAATAATCCCGTCCACACATAAACGCAGAAATGAAGGAAAACGCTGCTATGAACATGCCAAAGCAGCAGGTGGCGATATATTCCTAACCGTGTAGAAATGTTGGCCAATCAGAAGTCTAGAAGCCTCAGTGGGAAATAGTAAACAAGGATGGAGCATAGAAGCAGAACCGAGTGGTATGTGTGGAGGGACAGTAACTATGTGTGTATATGTAAGCATTTAAACACTGCAGAGAGTACAATTAACAGTAACAGTATTGTAGAAATTCATTTCACCGAAACAATAACGTGGCGCACAGTGTGACGTCAAAAAAGGCGCACACCTTTGATGCTGCGTTTTCTGTTTTTCTCATCCACACATAAATGCAAAAACTGAGTTTTCAAAAATATCCACCCTGGCCGGAGTTTTTAAAAATCTCCGTTTTCAGTGACCGAAAATGCCGTTTACGTGTGGACGAAAGGTGCAAACGTTATGTGTATTATTTGAAGAGGTGTAGGGGGGAAAAAATTGCTAACCCTTTCCAGCCGTGACTCATCCATACTCTTTGAGTACTCTTTGAGTTGGCCCTCACGGTCCGGCCGCAGGCTCTCGATGTCAGCAGAGAGATGTGGCATGTTGGACACCCAGGCAACCGTCCGCTCATTCAGGGACGGGGTGTTCAAAGTGGACTGAGAACCCTGAAACAAGCACGTATTGGTCTAAGTAGTTAGATTCTGTCCCATGACATTTAACAGTGATTCTTGTGTATATTTTTGTTGTTTTGAAACTCACCTGCTTATTGACGACTGGCTTGAGCAGATGCTGCTGTGGCGGCTGCAGCTGTGACTGCTGAGGCTTCTTGGTGCTTTTTGTGGGCGTGTCCGTTGCCTCCTCTGCGCCTGCCGGCGGGACTTGGTTCTCTTTGGCGGAGCTCGTCTGGTACGGGAGCCCAGGAGCCGGACTGTCTGTCACCGACAGCTGCCCGTCCTGCTGCGTCTGCACCGTCGGCTGCTGCGTCTGCTGCTGCTGCTGTTGTGGCTGCTGCTGAGCCTGCCGGGATTTTGGCTGACTGCCGCTCGAGTTTGTTTCAGAAGAGTTAAGGAGGAGGTTTCTGCTCTGAGGACGGACCTTTGGAGGCGTGGAAGTGGCCGGGGTGTTAATGGACCGCTGGGACTTGAGGTGCTGGGCGGCGATGGATGTCTGGCGGACAGGATGGACTGTGGTGGGAGGCGTGGCCAAAGATGCAGGCGTGCCTGTGCCTGTGGGTGTCTGAGATGTGACGCCCATCAGGTGCTGCTGCTGAAGAGACTCCTAAGAGAAGAGGAGAATTAAAGGCAAATAATTAATAATACTCACTCAACCTTTCTGACTTATTGAACAGAGGTGCATGTGAAAACACAAAAGCAGCTGATTGGACATCAGCCTGTCTTTAACCTTTACTTTGCTCTGTATTTAATGGCTACTACCTCAGTGCCACACATATTAATTGAAACCCAGGGTTTCTGGGTTCAGCCTTCAGGTGAGTATATAACCACCAAAAGCTGATGTTTCGTTCTGACACTGGAGACATAAACACACCCGCCCCAGTTAACCCGAGAGGTGTGGATGGTCATGAATAGCCATTTAGTGTTAAAACATCAGACGTATGCATATGAATAAACAGATAGATGGATAGAAGGAAAGGTAATGAATTCATAAAGCACTCTCCTGATTACACCATCTGCATTAATACGCAGGAGGCTTGTGATGTTTGTTCCATTAAAGCCCACGCATCAGGACAGAAATAGCTCAACTACATGACACCGTCATTAAACGCTATCATTTTACACAGATGTCATAGTAAACTTGTCACTGTGATGGATCAACAGCCCCAAAAAGCCAAAAAGTTCACTACAAGCCGTTTCATTTACATTTTTTGTAAAATGCGAGAATCTCTAAACTCTATTAAACAAATGGCAGTTTAACTTAATTGCTTTAACTCAAGTTTTCAATCTTACGACACAGACTGATTAATAACTACCCGCGTAGTATCTGCATTTCAACACTTTTTCCTGCCCTATTGACCGACCGCGAGTATCCAGCTCCGTCGAAATGAGGACACAGTGTGTGATGGATGTCAAGCGCTCTATAAAGTTCAGCAGAGCAGGCGAGTGAATGATACTTCAGTGCGTTGTCTGTAGCCTGTCAAGTACCCTTAGGTTTCTGTCGCATTTGCATATCATGCAGCTCAGGAAAGGGCCATTTAAAAAAACAAAACAAAAAAACATTTGAGCTTTATATGCAATCTGACAACCAGTCTCAACACAGCGAAAACAAAAGTGCAAGGAGGACCTAATGGACTCCAAATGCTAATCTGAATTCAGTGACTCAGTCGAGGTGTTAAACTCACACTAAGAATAAATGGCAAGCCTCTAAGTATGTTAGGCAATTTGGCTGGGAATTACAAAAAAACAACCAAAACAATACAGATCTTTTTTAACAGAGCTTGGCTGTGGCCGTCCTCATCACAACATGCAAAAGACGCGGTAGTGATATTTTAAATCATATATTTAGGGAATTAAAAAAAAAAAAAAAAACTTGTGCAACTGTTCTGAATCACCTCCTGTTGCTCTATATTTGCTAGGAAAGTGGGAAATTGGCGAAGCATTTATTCAAACATGGAAATACATGGAAATGCAATATATGAGGTAAAAACTGCTATATAATTCTAATGAGCTAAAAGTCAGTGTTCGGTATGACCATGGTTATTCTTCAATGCAGCCTTAACTAACTGACAAAGCTTTATTATAATTTCTTTAAGTATTCGGCATGAATAGTTCTCCAGGTTTCTTGATGGACATTCACGGCTCTTTTTGGATATCTGCTGCCTTTTATTCTGTTTTATGCCAAGATCCATGACTGACAGTGTGCCATTGTGAGTTTTTCTATCCAGGTATGCTTTTACTGCATTGGCAGTGCATTTGGGATCATGCTGAAAAATAAGGCTGGTTTCCAGATAACATTGCATGTCTATCAATTTTAACCAAATCTGCAACACCAGTGGCAGAAATGTAGCCTCAAACCATGACAGAGCCTCCACCATGTTTTACAGATGACTGTAGACCCTCATGGTTGTCACTCCCCTGAGCTCGTCCATATATAATGACGATAACTTGAACCAAAAAATTACAAATTTTTTACTCAATCGGACCTGTTGTCATTGATTTTCAGTCCAGTTGTGTAATCTGGCATACCGAAGTCTTTTCTTCATGTTTCCTATCTTTAATAATGGCTTCTTCACAGTCACCCTTCCACCGAAACGATTTCTGATGAACAGCAGTTAAACTGAAGGCCCAGATACTTCCTTCAGGTCCTGTGTTAGCTCTCTGCTGGATATTTTCCCCGTTTCTTCAGATACTGTTCATTTTTTGCAAATAATTTTTTAGGCCTACCGCTTCTTTTTCTGTTGTCCTCTTGTTCAGTTTCCTCAGATTTTTTTAAGGACGCACTGCACACCAAGCTAAGATATGCCAAGGTTACAGCTAATCAGTCTTTGGGAATCACCTAGTTGTTGCAAAAATATTTTGCTTTTGGGCCTGACAAATTGCGTTATCTTTGGCATTTTTCACTGATTTAAATACAGGGAACAAATGATGTGTCTATAAAAACAAAGTAACAAAATGGCAAAATATAACATTTAAATTATTTTTTTGCTAAGTTATATGTTGTGTGTAGCAAACACTGGTTTATCCCTTGAGTAAGTTGCCTTTTTATGCCTTAATGATTCATAGTTTAGAGTTAAGTGAATCACAAAAACCAAACAAAACACTCCTCTGGTTTCTTTTTCACTCATTTTCAGTTCAGTCCTTGTACCTGACCATTTTCAAAGTCCAAAGAAAGCCTGGTGAAGTACCGCTCAAGACCATTTTTGAGAAAAAGTGAAAAAAAAAATGAAAGTCTGGTTCCTTGGAAGCAAAAATATAAAGAAACAAAGTGTTACTCCAGACATTTGCACATTGCTGTATTACAACACAAAATGATACCCGTTTTAACAAAAATAGCCAGCACAAATGCATTGTTTATATTTTTTTTTAAATTAATATATTCTTTTAAGAAACAGAGGGGTGCAGTACTATTTAATGCTTTAAATCTACTCTGACATCTCCAAGGAGAGCAGACGCAAAACATGCATGTAAAACAATGAAAACACTGATGACAACAGATAAAGATGGCATGAAAGGAGGAGGTTGCAAAGTGGCTTGCAAATACAACTGTTGTCAGGCTAAAGCAGCTTAAATAGTAAGTCCTCTAAGAGATTTGCTTCATATGAGATCAGAAAAATCAAAAAGCATCAGATGAGCCACCATATAATCTTTGAAAACTCAAAAAAATCCTCATATTTAAAAATTTTCCAGTCTAATTTTTTTGATGTATAGAAATGGCTGCAAATTCCTAAACAGTTAATGACATACATTTGTTAAATCCCTTGAATTAAAGCCCAAACTCTGGACTTAAATCACGTATTATGGATTATTTAATTTAAAATCCACTGTAGCTGTCTTCAGAAGCAAACTGCAAAAATGTAGTCACTGTCCCTATACTTATGAGCCTAACTGTATATGTTTTGCTGTTATTTATGAAAGCCAAAGAAACATCAAACTTTCTTATTCTATGTGTCAGGAAAAATTAGACTCCTACCTGAACCTGCAGCGACAGCTGGTGCCAGGCATAGTCATTGCTCTGATTCTGCCGGGTGAAATCATCACTGTAGCTGTGTGAGTGGACGATGCTCGGCTGTACCAGACTGCTCTGTGACCGCAGGGCGGACAAGTCCTCGCTGCGAGAGAAAGCACTGTTGCCAAAGGCCGGTGGGTAGTCGTGATGGCCATTCTCAGGCTCAGGGGCGAGGAGAAGAGGAGGGGGAGGCTGGGCCGACTGAGCCGGGGAGTTCTGGGCGGCCAGATGGAATAGTGGGTTCTGGAAAGACAGGGGGAAGTGCATAGCTGCTGCCGCCTGCTGCTGTTGCTGAGAGATGGATTCGGTCGGGCCCCCTACATGACCCATCTGGCTTATTCTCAGACCAGAGCCCGCTGAACCACTCGGCAAATGCCCGCCCATACGAAGAGGACCGCCGAGGTTCCCAAAGCTGTGGCCGAGACCTGCGATGGAGGCCTGAGAGGAGGTGAGCATGTCTCCCACAGAGTTCAGGTTGGAAATGCTGTTCATACGAGAGTCCTGAAGGTCCATCATAGACACACTTTTGTTTACACTGTGGACCTGAGAGACAGAAGAAAACAATACAGCACCAAAGAGAAGCATAGATACTAATAAATAGCTTTTTTTGGCTCATGGCAAAGAAAATATATGCCTATATGTTGCTTTTAGGATGACCATCTGTCAAGATGGGAAAAACAGCTCTGGGACCAATCTGAAGCTCATAGATATGGTTACTAATGTGGACTGTCCCTTTTAAATAACGAACAACCAACCAATTTGTTGTCCGACATGGGACGCCACTGACTGTTAACAGGGTCTGAATTTCTCAGACTCTAATAGAGTCATTAGCGGTTTGTTGTTTCTCCTGGGTGGTATGAACAAGTGTGGCAGTCTGGCATCCATGAAAAAAAAAGATTTTTGAAATTTATCACACATGCAAGGTGACTGACCCACAGTACCTTCGGATCAGGTTCTGTGATGTCCGAGCTGCTCGTGCAGTACGCAGGGCTTGATCGAGCCAGGGGTGGGCGGGTCACATAGAACACTTCCCTCGACGAACGAAGGTCGCGTTCAGCGTGCCGCCTCATGTTCAGGTTAGACGTGAGGGATTCTACAGCTGACACTCCAGTAGTGGGGGACGGCAGGCGAGAGATGTCTATTGAACTAAAGAAAAAATAAACAGACACCTTACCAAAGAGCTCCATCAAGATATTTCTGCTCATTATCTTCGATTATCCCATTTGATTGTCATGTGGCTTTGGCTCAGGTGGTAGAGCAGTTCAGCAGTCCAGCAACTGCAGAGCTGGCAATTTTTTTTCCTTGATACAAAGGAGGTATTTTAATATTGTAACCCCTGTTTATTGCTTGTATTGATTTAAACTGATATATATATATATATATATATAAAAATCTGAATAATCAGATAAATAGCTTAAATTTTTTCCGAAGTGTAGCAGTCGAATTTGAAATCTCACATTTGAAACTAAATAAAAGTGAGCTTTTCAGTAGTGAGTGATCCAGCAGGGTAGAATGGGTGACACACAAAATGAACTCTAGAACCATAATTTCCACACCCCATCTGAAGTACAAAAAAAATAAATAAATAAAAACTGTATACGTAGGGAGTATTTATGGGAAAAGTCTTAGTTTTCGATTTTGGCGGACTGATTTTATTTTCCTACTAGACACTAGAGGCCTTGTAGCAAGTCATGCATTACAACTATAAGAGTACAGTATACACTATAGAAAAAAAAAAAAACAATTATCTAATCCGACGAATGATTTCTGTCAGTGTGATACCTCTTGGAGTTAACGCCGGCAGGTGTGTCATTCCTGATGTTGACTTTCCAGGTGTTTCATCACTGTCCTCTTAAATTTGCAATGAGCAGATTTTAAATGAATTTTTACAGTTTTAGTTCTGGTCTCGTCCCTAACAAATAAAATGTTTGGTAAGGTGAATTTAATTGCAGTCATTGTGGAGGAATTTGGGTCCACTCTTTTGAAGTTTGCAGGCATTTCTTCATGCACGGCTCTTTTAAGGTCTCATCACAGCATTTCAGTCTGATTAAGGTCTGGACTCTCTTAGAGATTCACTGCTCTGCTTAGTGTTCATTGTTATGTTGCATGACCCAATTTCGTTTTCAAATCTAGAATATTTTGGTATACAGACGAGTTCATGGTTGATTCACTGACTGCAAGGTGCCCAGGACATGTGTCCACAGGACAAACCCAAATCATCACCACTCCACTGTCGTGCTTAACAGTTGGTATGAGGTTCTTTTTGCAGATATGCTGTGTTTGGTTTTCTCCAAATGTGGGGCTGTGCATTACATTTAAACATCTCATTCTGGTCTCATCAGTCAAAAGGACATTTTCTTGTTCTTGCTCAATCTTTTTCTAATTGTACTGTCATGAATTTTAACATTTGACATGCTAACTGAGGCCTGTAGACACTAAGATGTAACTTTTTGTTTTGTTCTTTGTGCAGAGAAACTAAAAATAAGTTTCCAGCATTGCGTTTAACACACACCTGAATGCTCCAGACCAGCAAACTTTCATAAAGCTGATCACACTTGCTGATAATCAGTCAATCAGGTACCTTTGATTAGCAGCAGCTGACTGCTACTTACCCTCCTGTGTAAGCAGTAAGGGTGTACTTATTGCACAGTCGTGTGCAAATGTTCTTTTCACATGACTGCACTTTGCGTTTAACAAACACAAAATATGCGCCACAAAATGTAATCACTGTTATTCATGTTAAAGGGCCATTTAGACAGGCAGTCATGGCACAACAGTCTCTTGACAATCTGACAGTGCTAGCATGAATGAAAGCACACAGGGAAAAAAGCTTAGGCAGGAGAGTCCGGGAACAGATGGTGCCCACATTTACTGATTGATAAAATACTTTAAAAGCCTGAAGAGGTGCATTAGCATTAGCATTAGAGGCTCTTAGAAATACACCCGTGTAGTCCTGAGCTAATAAAAACTCTCTTATTATGTATTCTTGGCCTTTTTATGTGTTGTCGCTAATTACACCCTTGTGAAACTGTCTTTATGTGGGTTGAGTGAGCATAATATATATTGTCTTGATAGAGTCACAGCGGGGACTGATCCTGCTGTGGCTTTGTTCCCTTTGGGTGTATGCAAATATATTTTCATGTCCAGAATCGCTGACAAGAAAAAAACACAAACACAAGAAGGTACCTGTTTAAGTCACGCATCATAAGACTTTGGAAATCAGAGGACATAAGACGATTGAAGGACGGGCGGGAGAAGAGTCTGTCCTTCGGTCGGTCCGGCTGGTGATTTGTCGGCATGTGAAGCTGCGGGTTCCTCAGAGCGACGCTGATGTCGTTCAGCAGTCGAGGCAGGGGTCCAAGTTTGAGTATAGCATCCTGCAGAACGGACAGGTTTTCAAAATCAAGAATAGACAAAAAGCTCAAATGGTTGCAAACAGCAGTTCCCACACTCTTTTTTATTTTCCCGCTGCAGGCTATTTTATTGACCATGTTTTAGCAGCACTGCCAACTGGGAGAAAGATCCAACCGGAAAAAAGACGAGATAAAAAGGTAAAAGGAATTATGTTGTGTATTGATGAGCTAGGTTTTAATTCATTATACTGCTGGTGAAGGCTTGACAGGGAGTGATTTTAAAAAAGGGCGCAGAGACAGGAAATTGCCATACAAATATCTTAAAGCTATAATAAATATTTATTAGAGATTCAATGAAACTGACTCATATTCTACTTTATTAAACAGGCAGCCAGTCCACACATCACATCAGTCTTTTGGGGGTTTTTAATCGTGTGTTCCAGCTTTCATTTATAACTTGCATCCTTTCACTCAGGGGTCTTATTGACAGCTCCATTCAGCTAGCTAACTATCAGGAAATTGAGCATTGCACAATTCCTGACATGTTTACGGATTCAGAGGGCCACCACAGGGCGAGAGGTGGACAGATGACAAGTCTTGTAGGGCTAACACACAAAGATAGACAACAATTCATGCTCATATTCACACATATGGCCAGTTCACTTAACCCGATGCATGTCTGTGGACTGTGAGAGGAAGTTGGAGTTTAATTATAAAACCAATTATATCTCAGTTTTTAGAATGCTGATTGCTCTCCTGTGTTTGTCAGAAAACTATGGTTCACTTTCCACTAACAACAACTTTCAAACAGACACTAAATGTTTATTTGAACTCATCGAGTTATTCCACCTACCTTGCTAAGCTGGCCCATGACTTCCCACAGTAAGCTGTGGAGCATGGATAACTCTCTTCCGAGGTCAATGTAGCCCTCAAACCCTCCTGCGTTTCCTCCAGTGTCCAAATTGGAAATCTCATAGAGAAACTGCTGCATGGAGCCCCACTCCATTTCCAGGAACTCATTCATGAAATACATGTATTCCTCCTTTGGTCCAAATCTGCACACACATCACAGGCAACATTTGTAGGACACGTGAAGACAAGAGAAGAATTTGGAAACACGCTGCGCGCTCTGTTAGCGGATCTAAAGCGTAGGGTTTGAGCTGTTACAGTTTTATATGAAATACACTCAAAAGGCTCGTTGACTTTCTTGTTGTTCTGTAATTCTGATATTATGAGTGTGTTACAGCACGCTGCACCAAATAATGCGCAAATCACTTAACTCTAATGTTTAAATAAATGCAAATGTTGTATTTTATGTTTGCAACATGTGTCAAAAGAGCCAGGACAGGGGTATGTTTACCACTACATTGCATCACTTTTTCTTATAACGGCACACTGTGAGCATTTGCTAACCATTTTCCTATTCTTGCTTGATGTAGGAATTCAGCTGCTCAGCAAGTCAGAGCACCTTTGTAGCATTTTTCATTTTGAAATGCATCAAATGTTCTCAGCGGGTGACGAGTCTGGACTGCAATCACCGGTTTTGCAACTGGATTCTTGTACTACAGAGCCATGCTGCTCTAATGCTCTAATACATGCTTAATGTGTTTTGTCATTGACTTATTGTAAAAAAAAAAAATAAATTAATAATATTCAAACAAACAAAAACTAGACCTTCCCTAAAAAGATTATATCTGAATGGTAGCATGGGTTTGCTCCCAAAAGCTGCATGTAGCATTCAGGAAGCTTTTACAGAAGTGTACTATTTCACCCCCATACCATCACGGATGCTGGCTTTTTAACTTTATACCAAAACCAAGACTCTCTCTTTTGGCTTCTTTCATAGTTTCCAAAAAAAAGTTTTTAATCAGACCACATGACAGTTTTCTTCTTTGTCTCATTTATGTTTTCCCTTTAATTGGTGCAGTTAATGACGGATTAAGACACCTCAACATGTGTATCAATAAAGATGTGGTTTAACGACCATTGCAATTGGTTCCGAGTTTTTCCGAGCGTAGCTTCAGTAAGTAAACTGGAAGTTCTGGAAGTGGGCCGGAAACCCCTCCCTTCAGGAAAGAAAAAAAAAGGGTTACCCTTAATAGGCAACCAAGCGGGAAAGAGCTAACATGTGTTTGTGGATGCATAGATGTTTAGAGCAGGGGTATCAAACATAAGGCCCGAGGGCCAGAATTGGCCCAGCAAAGACTGAAATCCAGCCCACTGGGCACCTATGGAAAATGTCAAGGAAAGCATAAATTTTGGACTTTTACATGTATTTTAATAGGTTTTACAGCTTTATCCACTGATAGAGACCATCCCAGGGTCTCAGAGTGATTTAGTAGAGGTAAAAAATTAAATGAGAGAAAAGTCCAAAAATTTAAATAAAAAATTTCCCGGAGGTCTTTTGTTTTGTTTTGTATTTTACAGTGTGTCCACTTTTTTTTCTTTTAAGTGATTTTTTAATTTTCTGTTTCATAATTATAGGGCAGTCTGGGGAATTAACTACTAGAGCTTTTTCTGTAATTTTTCATATTTATTTCTTACATTTTAAGCCCAAACAAGCATATTGATTTATTTTAATTTACTACAGCAGCATCTTGTTATCGTGTAGAAAAACTGAGATGTGCTGTTGAAATTGCAGTGCTTGTTCTTATATCAAGATATATCAGGGATTAAATCTGTAGTTAAACTTCATTACACTGACAGAAAGGGGAGTTTTACTGGTCTTGAATGAAAGTGTGCTGTATGTGGCGCACGATATAAAATGAATTTGACATCCCTGGTTGTTGAGTGTAGTGACAGAATCACAGTTTTTAATGTTGCATTAGTTGGTAACCTTAAACCTCACAGAAGGAGATTTCCCTTGTTTCTCTGAACCTTTTAAAACATTTTATACAGTAGACATATTAAATACCTAAATTCTTATTTTAACTCAACAAACACTACTGTTAAATGATTTTACTTTGTATCTTATTACAAAAGTGTTCTGATCCAGCTTTGTTTAAACCATGTTGCTGGCATCAAATTTTAATAAGTAGAAGAACTGAAGATATTCTGCTTGATCGCCTGATTTTCAGTACGCTCGGTCCAGACTGGTCAGCCTTACGTATGTCGTATTACGAGCCTGCCTGTTTCATGGATGCACAACAAAGCACAGCAGGCAAATAGTCGCTCACACACCCACAGCCACACGCTATAAGCAGCCAGGTGTCGTTACAGTTTGGCTGTAGCCATTAGCACGTTCTTCACTCTGAGCGAGAAGTTCAGTAAGCAAGTAAACAGCGAGGGATCATCATAAAAATGTTCAAAACAACAAACATAATTACACACCTAATCAAACCCCCGGTGAACTTAGACATCTTAAAGACACTAATGAAGGCAAAGCAGTTAAAGCTAATGCTATCCAGAGCATTAGCTTTAGCTAAGGCAGCCACAAGCTAGCACTCTCGGTATGAGCGAAGGATCAAAGCAGTTTTGAAGAAAATTATGGAGGCAAGTGAGGAGGAGAAAAGGGTGGATTTTTATTGTTATATGAATATGTTGCACACACACTTTAAAAACTTATAACAGGAATCCTAGTGTGCACTTTAAGACACTCCAAATTAATGGCCTGCACTTTTCTGATCAAGTTCACCTGAAAATATTTGTACTGGATTAGTTCATAACTAAGGTCTCTTCAAAGATACTCTTTTATATAAAATGTGATTGGCTACTTTTGATGTTTTATTATATGTACGTGTGGAATTAAAAACTCAGAGTATGACTGGAAGAAATTACTTTCATTATCTCAGTGTCACCAAAGTGAGTCTCTTTTTTTCGGGTTTTTTTTTTGTTTTTTTTCTGTAAGTTGTTTGACAAAAAAGTGCCCATCCAGAAGGTTAAGTTTAATCAGTTAATTGTTTCAGGTCTGTAACTGTTAGAAGGGATAATTAAGAATAAGCCTGAGTTTCATCTTAAAAGTTATTTTTGGCATAACAGGTGTGACCTTGAGAGCACATCCTAAAGAGTTCTTTAAAGCCGTCAAATAAATTACCACTGTGTGTGATTTTGATGTCCTAATCACAGGGGCCTAGTTACGCCAGGGGAATTCGTTATGATGTTCAAGACAATTCTTTGAGTGCAGAGCGGTGGCTCAGAGTTCAGCGTCGGTGAGTAACAGCTTATAACCTGGCAGTCAAAACTGCAAATCTCTATTTGCGTGATGTCAGTCTGTGACACCCATCCCACCTAGCACAAGTGTCAGACGTCTGCAGATTTAAAACTGAACTGAATCAAATGAGTGTAACGTCACAGCTGGCGTAAGAGGGCAGGTGAATACAGACACTCACTTGCTGAAGCTGGCCAGGTTCTGCATCACCTTGGCTATGAGCGTGAGCGTGCGGGACGTGCGTTCAGCGGGATACTCCTGCATTAAGTTGAACAGGGAGGGTGACATGATGGCTGGGCACATGAAGCGAAGAAACAGAGAGGAGCTGATGAGGCTGTCAGCGAGATCCTCTCTTCCGCGCTCAGCACATCTGGCTCTCCATGAGGCAAAAACTTCTTTCAGCTCCCGGGGAAATATGCTGAAACAAGAACATGATTTTATTTCCCACTGTCAGGGAGAACAGCAAGACAAAATGCTATAGCTTATGCGAAACCCTTGGGAATTCAAGGTCAGGAGACTTAAAACATACAGAAAAGAGCAGTTTTCCTTGCTCAAAACAATGTATTTGTTCAGGGTTTATTTTAATAATTCAGTTTCTTTTCCTCAGTTTAAAAAATGTTTAATATCCTTTTTAACTGACTTCTACTTAATTCTGCAGCTTTCAAGGAAATTGAGAACATGACTCGTCTGGGCAAAATGGACGGCAGACTGAAAGTTTCAGTCCTCTGTTACTTTCAGGCACCAATTAATATGCAATGAGAACAGTTCTGCACATACAGAGCTTTCTGAGGGCACAAGACTGACCAGAGAGAGTTGATAATCTTGCAGAGTAGGAGCTCGCAGCACATTCGAAGGTTGGCTTGATGGTCAGCGAGGACTGATGGTGGGACACGCATGGGGTCCACCTCGCAGTTCTCCTCAGACTCATATAAGGCTCGAATAAAGTCACCTACAAAATGTAGATTACGTAGTCTTTACCTTTATAGGGAAAAAAAAAACTATATACAAAAAGAAGCTGCAATGACAACTGAACCTGCACACAACTGCACATACTGTACATTTGTTTCCTTTTCCCTAGAAAATGGCGCAACTAAAGTAAATAAATGTAAAACTGTGAATATAACACTGCTTTAATAATGGCTGAATCTTAAAAACATAAATATAAAATATGCATAGTTTTTACTTTACAGATTGTTTTATAAATGCAGAGGAGTATTTCAAGGATTAATAAAAGTGGTGCTGCACGCACACACAGAGATGCACAGCTTAAATTCTCAACATTCTTCATTTAAATAATGAAAAATAGGATGAAAGTGGAGATGTCTAAATGTGTTTGATTTTAGCTAGTTTTTATAAAAAAGAAAATCAGCTAGTCTAACTAGACTTGCATTAGTTACACTTGTCTTACACCGGACACCCCATTCATTTGTATTTTGAGATGTAAGCTAACAAAAAAGACATTTGCATTTAATGTTGTGCCACAGAAATCCTATTAAAATATAATTTGTCTCTGCTGATGCGACAGACTATTTTTCATAGAGACTGCATTTCTGAAATTGAGCCACAACAAACGGGAGTAATTGTGCATGTCACAAAAACAAGCACAACATCAAACAATGGCACAATCGGTTACACTAAATGCCAGATGCTACTTATGCATGAACTTGGCCTATTTTAGTAAGAAGTAAAAAGGTATTTACTTAGAGCTTCAAGCACACACACCTTCATTCAGTCAGCAGGGCACTGATAAAGCAGCCTTACCTATAGCCTCCTTGAGGTATCTGTGACCTATCAGTTTGAGGTACTCTTCCACGGCCTTTGTAGCGAGTGTGTTTTCCCGAAAGATCAAGTGCTCTCGCTCCATGAATCGATCCACCTCACACATCGCCATGTCTGACAGGAACTCCTGAGAAGAGATTACACTTACAGTGCAGCTGAGTACACATACAGTTAAGTCTATAAGACACTTTTGTTTCGTAGTTTTGCCTCTGTACACCACCACAGCAGATCTGAAATCAAACAATCATACTGTGCATGCATTGACCATTAAGCTTTAATTCAAGGAGTTTAACAAAAGTATTGCTTGTCAATTAATGATCTAATTACTTTTTTAGGCTCTGAAAATGCCTCATATCCCAATCAGGCATAACATTATGACCACCTGCCTAATATTGTGTTGGTCCCCATTTTACTGTCAAAACTGCCTTAACCCGTTGAAGCATAGATTTCGCTAGACCCCTAAAGGTGTGCTGTGAAATCTGGCACCAAGATATTAGCAACAGATCCTTTCAGTCCTTTAGGTAGCGAGATGGGGCCTCCATGGATTGTCCTTGTTTCTCCAGCACACACCCACAGATCTTGGATCTTTTGAGGCTAGATGAACACCTCAAACCATTCCTGAACCATTGTTGCTTTGTGGCAGGGTGCACATCCTACTGAAAGAGCCATCAAGAAATACCATTAAGAATATACCAAAATACCAAGAGTGTACATGGTCTGCAACAATGCTTAGGTAGGCGGTACATCCACGTGGATGGGACGACCCAAGATTTTCCACCAGAACATTGCCTAAAGCAGGGGTCGGCAACCTGCGGCTCTTTAGTCCTTATACTGCAGCTCCGCGTGGTTTGGGAAAATAAATTACAAGTATTTAGCTGAAGTGTATTTTTTGTATTAGTTCTTTTTAAACTTGTAGTTCTAAATTGGAAGATTATTGTGATACTGAAATATAAAAATAAAATTATATTTTATTATTTTTCGTCGCTCAAAATAAGCGTCACACCCGCCGAAACGCTGTGCATTTACTGAGACTTTCAACCCCAGCCAATTATGGATCCACATTATGTCAGCAGCTCCACCGCGAACTATGTTAAAAACAAACACCGCTCACGCCTCACAGATGACAGCTTACAGTCCTGCGTAAAGATGAAAGTGACTTCACTGTGCGCAGAGGTTCAGGAGCAGAAGTCCCATTGTAAACATATCACGGCAGACCCGACGATGTTTGCATGAACATGCTTTTCAGCATCTCTTTATTGACCACTTTTCACACACGGTTGCTGTATGCATAAAGCCGGCTGTAGCTTTTCAGCTCACAGCCCAACAACACAACAGCAAAGAGAGCACAGACTTTAAGGCGGCGAGGCGTGATTGCGGGTGCCGCTCAGGTGCGTCCGACTCCCATGCAGCGGCACTGCAGACTAAGCCTCGCCACACACATTTACCATGTAAAATAAATATAAGTAAACAAATAAATATTTATGCAGAATTTTGCAAATATTTATTTTTCAATTTTTTAGTAGCAGAGTGCTTTATTCCAATTATTTTTTTAATTGAGGTCAAGGCTCTGCTACGCTCCAAAAGCCCAAAGGCGATATAAGGGTGGCAGTACACAAGTTTTTCTTTGCTACATGGATCATTTTAGTTCAGCTGGGTGTCTTTCCTTTTTGTTATATTTCTTTAAGAGTTCAAAATGTGTTCATTGCATAAATAAAATGTAATTTTCTCTTTAGCACTTCATGGATTTCATAAGCAACACTCTTTAGTTGTTCACACAAAGCATAAAGGTAAAAAACAATATATACAGTATCTTCATTTTAGATGTCAAAAAGTATTTGCGGCTCCCAGTGTTTTGTTTTGCGTGGAAACCAGGCCCAAATGGCTTTTTGGGTGTTAAAGGTTGCTGACCCCTGGCCTAAAGCATCACATTGCTTCAGCTGGCCAGGTAAAAGACCACACGCACCTGGTCATACACATGAGGTGAAAGAACACATGATTCATCAGACCAGGGCACGCTCTTCTATTGCTCCGTGGTCGAGTTCTGATGCTAACATGCCCATTGTTGGCGTTTCGACAGTGGACAGGGGTCAGCATGGGTACCCTGACTGGTCTGTGGTTATACAGTGTATCCTAGAAATGTATTATCAGAACCAACATCAACATTAACATTACAAATAACTGACCCTTGGCTGCCCATGAACCTGCCGCTGGTCCCCAGAGAGGTGGCGTCTGATACCCAACCTAACACATAAGACACAAACCAACAGGCACACACAGATACAAACATCCATTCCCACCCTCATGCTCTCTTATGCAATTACTCAGCACTCACCCAACGTGGAGACAGACATAAAGAGACACTGTACACACAAACACACTGTAATATCTGTAATTCCTAAATCGTTCATTTAAATCTTTTTTTATAAAATCCCTTGAATTAAAGCTCAAAGTCTGCAGTCTTGATTGTTGCTTGATTTAAAATCCACTGAGCTGTTGTAAAGAGGAAAAAACACAATAAAATGTGCCACTGTCCAGAAACCTTTGGACCTAACCGTACTTCTGTAAAATTCTTGCAAATTAAAAAACACAAATCAAAGAGAAAAGAGGGAGACAAGAAAATAAATTATTTAAGATACACCAACAAGCCATAATTTGACCTCTCTTTACCTTTGTCTTCCCCGTGCTTTGAAGGATGTGCACCAGTGCAAATGCCACCTCCTCTTTGCTCTTCACACTCAACAGAGGCTCCAGAACCCCACACAGTGTTCGGTAGTTGTTGGTAATGTACTCCGCAAACTCCTTGTACAGCTCCATCGGGAGGATGTTCATTGTCTGGTAGCGAGACTTGATGCGTAGTGAGGCGTTGATAACTTTGGTACTTCCAACACCGCCACTTTTGGCGAGAACACTGGACTGAATCACCGGGTACCACTGCTCGACGAACTGCCTGCCGGTGATGCTGGATATGGGGATGCTAACAAGGCCAATGTATGTGCTTTTTTCCTAGATTTTTAAGAAAAAACATGTTTATTTCACGTATTTGTTGCAAATGTTTAGGCGAAAAGCATTAAAAATGACTTCACGAGACACTTCCGTTACCTTGCGTCTTTTTTTGTCCGTTTCCTTGTAGAGGTGCAAACGAAGGCTACGAATGGTAGGCAAATTGTTAAATTCAAAATGCTCGCCCCAGAAGACGGTGTCGGTGCGGGGCTTGCTGGTGGTGCGTGCATACAGCATGTCATCCAGACACAGCTCACAATAATAGCGTTTCTTAGCTGGAAGGTCTCGCGCTTCGATGATCCACAACTTGAGGACATTATCCACCCGTCTGCTGTTATCCTGGAAGTGAAACGAGGAGTTCTGTTACTGCATTATAACAGTCCTTACTTAAAACTGTCTCATAATGTTGCAATGTAGTCGATCCTTTTCAGTGAGAGTGTAATACTAGGATGAAATATAATCTGTTCTACTGAATCTACCTTGTTGGGCTTGATAGCTCGTTGCAGGTTTTCGATCCATTTGTCTCTTTCTGAAGCTGAACGGCAGGCAAAACATTTTGTCCCTGAACTAGTCGTTACCTGTGGATAAAACATATCACTTTTTTGCGTTCATGATCAAGAAAGATTCCTTAGAAAACTATAGTTAACAATGCTTTTTATTTTTGATCATCTTTAGTGTTTTTCAATTAACTTAGTTCAGCTCATAGGACTTTTTGTTGGAATCTGTAACAGTACTTGTCATCGAGAAAGGGGCAAAAAACATTGTCAAGGCCACCAGTTGGGCACGCTCTTTCACTGGTGTTCCACTGACAGCGCCATGACACCACCAGAAAGCTCAACTGCAATACCTGGCACCCCAGGTATATGCCCGTTCTGCTTTTACCCCCCATGGCAGACATTTCTTAGCCCAGTTAGACTCCTTCCTCTTCTTCCAAAGCCTTTTGCTGCTTTGCTCAGTCGCCTCTGAGTGACTTGATAACTTGTTGGAAGGCCTGGCCTTGATCCCCCTCATGCTCTTCAGAAAAGTGGCTCACCTCATGGCCAGAGTTCCTCTGCATCCCACCTCTACAGGGGACACCTGAGTACGCCAGCTGTGTTGTTCTGCCTAGTTACCTCTCAGTGTTTCAGGTTTTTAGCCACATTTCTACACTAAGATTAGCCCAAAGTACATAAAAGTCTCTGCATGCGCACACACTGAGCTCTGCAACATCACAAATGGACTTTTGTGTCATTTTCTTATATTATTTTTTTTTACTTCTCTCTAGTAACAGTTTTATTACATAACAAACTGAAATAAAGACAACTATGTCAATCAGGTTTCACTAATTCTAATTTGGTATTTTGCAAAAACTGCCTATATTTGGCTTTTTAATACATAGCTGCACCCCCACATGGTCTTACTTGCACATTATTAGCAGCTTTATAAACATCTGGAGTGGCCAAGACCATAAGGTAAATAATTTGTGTTCAGGTTCTACACGAAGGTCAGCTGCTATATGCCGATTTCAGGTTTATATGTCTATAATGAAGCAGTCTTTTCTCTGAGTACGTTCTGCTATCTAAGCTGAGGTCTAACATCTAGGCTGTCTGATTTATCCATAAACAGATGCTACATCTTACACAGTCTCCATCACTTTCTAATAGTAAAGTTAGCCCTCGTATCAAAACATATCGATTCTCCTGCAGCTGAACTGGCATGCTGTTGATGGAGAGAAAAACTTGCGCAGATCTGATCATTTCTGACTCACTAATTTGTGCTGCTCTTACATCATATATCGCATCGGGTCACTTGTGAAAAGTATTTGCTGCCCATGCTTATAGAGCACTTGCAGAACCTTACACTCCATTGGCACATTTTTGCAGCCTCGAGGTACTTAGTCCAGTTAGTAAATCTGGTCCTGTGTCTTCAAATTACTTCTTTTTTTTGTGCTTTTTGGGAACTCCGAACAGACCAAACTCTATCAATTCTCAGTTTCCAATTTTATATAATTAACTCAATTATTAAAGCACTATAATTCCATAAACCACTGGGTCACCTCATTTATTTTTCAAGTGAGGTGTAAAGTGGCTTTGTAGTGGCACCTGAATTGCGACATAAATACAGTTAGATAAAACAAATCCAGCAGCAGGGAGGTGAAACCACGGAGAGGGAAAAGGTTAAACAACCGCAACGCACCTCAAAGCAGTACTCTTGTCCTAAAATGCTAGAATGGACGGGTTTGATTATGGCGTCTTCATCCAAAACTAGGTCCAAAGCCTCTGCGGCACTGCTAGGAGAAAGGAGGGACTCATGGGAGTGGGATTCTTTGAAGCTCTGCATCAAGCGAGTCCTAGAGAAGAAGAGGAAGATATTGACTTACTTTCAGAATTCAGATGTGATTATGGTGGTGTTTTCACACAATATGAGTCACTGTAGCTCAAACATCCTCATGTGTCACTCCTGCAATTTCAACACAATTATTTTAGATGTGATCCTTTTATAATGAGTTTATGGAAAAAGTAAACCACACCAGATTTTCAGTTCTTGCGTTTTCAGTTTGGTGTATTGACTTGGCTCATGTGACTCATAATGTGTATTAGGAAACGGCCTATACCAGCCCAGCTCGTGGTGTCGTCTGAAAATGCAAATATACCTTTAACTAAACTACAGTAACAAAAACTGAATTTAAAGGTCGATATTACCGTCTAGTAATGTAAATTCAAGTGCTGAGAAGCAGCTCAGCAGTGTGCACTCTAGTGCAGGTATAAAAACGCAGGGAGGATTATGGCTTGATCATGGAATAACCTTTGAAGAGGGCAGCTCTGTCAAAGAACAGAAAAAGTGGTGGAACTGAACGCAGAAATGTGAAAGAAGCTGTCTTTAACAGGCAACAGAACTGGGAAAAAATGGAGCAAGGAAAGGGATTTTGTTGCTCACAGTAATGGGAAAAGGAGGAAACCTAAATATAAACTATTGTTTAACTTGCTGTGTGTGTTACCATCTCAACTAGTGAGTGGGCGCCTGTCCTTTTGGTTTAACTGTAGCTTTTCAGGCTGCAGCAAACAGAGACTGAATGAGAACCATTAAATTGATTTGCTGGCAGACAGACATTAGAGATGTAGAGGGCTATGGGCTGCTCTATAGTCACGACTGGAGGCTCAGTTTAGACTGAATGGTTAAAAATTTTATTTTTAAATTCTGTAATTAAAAATAACACTCCTCGCTTTCTAGTTAGACGAGAACTGGAATTGAGGGCTGATTCCAAAGATATGGAAATAGATTACCCAAAATGTCAGTCTATTCCTATAATGTTTTCCAAAACTGGCTTTAATGAAAGAAAAAAAAAGGAACATACAGTGTTTATAAAATCTTATTAAGCAAACACCTAGCTGTTCTCCTAACCAACAAAATCCTCGAAGGCTCGGTCATTAACCCTTTATATACTCCATGCAAGAAATAAGAAAAATACAGTGATTTTGAATGTTTTTGAGCTTTAGATGTTCCTGCAAGCCAAAGCAACGTTAACCAGCTAGTGAAAATTGAGATTTAGTCTTGCGATTTTTAAAGGTGTGTGCCTTTATCACCTTTTTTTCCTCTTACATATTGTAGTATTGTGTCACTGTTTGTAGGCTTTAGACTGATAAACATTTCTGTACGGTTAAGGTTATATCGCCACATCAAGTGTGTTGTTGTGGCATTTGCATTTTGATGTAGACAGGGATCTTTTAAAAAAGAATGGGGGAAAAATAATGTATTTGTGAACAAACCTTAGTCAGAAAGTGATCAAGCAAATTTCTCACAATGGAAGCTTTTCAAAATTAACTTTAAAGTACGATTAGCAAAAAAATATGGGGTCTAATTGCACCAAAAGTATGACTCAGCATGTAGTGGTGCTTTGAATGCACATACTTAGCGCAGCATCAGTTACGCAGGTCACACACATTTCATTTGATAGCTGTTATTGCAGTTACTACACATCTGCAAGCCACTTTACAACCCACCTACATCCCAGCTTTTCCTTTCATGTTGTATCTGGCCTAATCAATGTCATATTTGTAGTAACTGATGCCTGGAGTAGCAGTAACTGGTCCATGCACATTATATACCCTTATGATGATCCCAGAGCAGAATCACGCTGCTATAAATATAAATTACTGCAACAGGAAGTAACAATCTTCTGACTATCCTGGTCCTGACTGAATGGATAATGATGCAGTAAAAGGAGAAGAGAAATTTAAGGCTGCATTTTAATACTGATCAGAAGACGAGTGAATCATCATGTTAAGGGAGCTGACGGTGCCATCGCAGAACGCAGGACATGGTAAACCGACTTGGCAGCAAAGGCCGAGCAGCTGCGTTGGAAAGCTAGAGTGTGAAGTTGAATGCTGTGGGTTTATTGCAAAGTCAACTTAACACTACTGAGTGAATTAAGCGTGTGTGGGCAGAACGCGGAGCAGGCTGTGAAGGCAGCTGTCTGAGGCAGCGGTGAACGGCTGTGGTTAGAGGGGAAAGGCAGATCGACCAAGGCAGACTTTAACCCCATCGCCGTTTAGCTCCCGCCACCACCTCCTCCTCCTTCACTGCTGCCCCCACAGAAACCCTCGGGTTAATGCAAAACTTGCTTTAACATCTGAACCGGCTATCTGAATTTTACAACAGAGGATTTCTACGCGCTTTGCAAAAATGACACACTGATTACTTCCAGGATCGGTCAGCCACACCTGCCCTAAATGCGTCTGTTACAGCATCTCCTGTAGTGAGGGCAAAGTGTAGTGTCAGCATTAGATTTTTACCTTCTCCCTCTCTACATCTTTGTACTTCCCATATGTGCATCGTGACTGGATTGTGTGAGGACTGCATAAAATTTTGATCACAATGCAAGCGAGAATCCATCGGGATGTGACCTCAGTTCAGAATGCAAAACAAGAAAAAGCTGCGGTGAAAGCCTCTAGAGCTGCAAGCTATTGCATCCCGACAAGAAAAATCACACTAGTGTCTCCACTGCAATGCCCAACGGATTTCAACACTACATTCATTTCAGCTCTATTTTCCTGACTTTGTGCTGATGAAAACCAGTGATTCTAATTGTATATATATGAGCAGGCTTCTCATACAGACATCTCAATAAAAAATACATGAGTATGAGTACATATTTAAATAAATGTGCATCTAATTAAGCTGCTATTGTTTAATCTTTTTGTGCAGACATAAAACAAACTGAAGTAACAAACCTTTTCCGTGTTGTGATAATACAAGCCTTCACCCCCTATTTATTTTCTGTTCATCTGTAATAAATCGCAGCTCAGAGAGCATCGTTGCAATGATTGGATAGACTGCTCTTCTATTAATATCACTCAAATGAAGATCTTTCGTCACTGGCTGAAACCATCTGTGAAGGTATCGCTAAAGGCAGCGTCCTTCTTTCAACGGGGCTCTGCTTTTGTGGCTGATAAGGAGCTACAGTGGGAGCGAAGGCTGTCATGAGCTCCTCGGAGATTCATACACATTCTGCTTGAGCCACTTGAGGACAAACGTGTCCCTTTAAAAGCACAAAATAGATTTGTGATGAAAGGATTAATGCATATCTCTAATCACGGTAACACAAATCTTAATGATTGCATGTGAGCATGACATGTGAGTAATAATCTGAAGCGCAGGTACGGTTGATTTAAAGACACCGTTTAAAGAAACGCCCTAAGAGAAGAAAAGAGCATTTCAATCAGTGATAATGGATTTAATATTATCATGCATAGAGACCTATCATAGAATAGCCAAATAATGATGTCAGCATTGATGTAGCCAGTTCAGTGTTTATACACTTTTTGTCACCATTAAAGTTAAAACAGTCCCTTTTTTACCCATGTTGCCTAAGCTATATTTGGAAGCTTTAAAGCCAGCGTGCAGACCCATTACTTTTTTCTTTTATTGATCTGTTGTCCTCCATAGGCCTTTTTCACAGCAGACATCACAGCTGGAAAAGTGCAAATACAAAAAAATGAAAATTAATAAGTGGCACACTTGAATAGAAGAGAGTCAAAGTTAATCTTACTGGAAATAACACCGACTTCTCCAGCTGTGATAAGTCAGATGTTTGCTGCAAAAAAGGTCCGTATAGATTAATCATTTACAGACGAATGGTTCTGGATGAGTGTTTGGACCAGGCGCCTGACAATAAAATGTATTTTCTGTTGGTTAGAGCTTGCTAACATTTTGACAACTGGTCATTCATACCAGAGTAAATAGGGCTGTAACAACAAAATCCCTGAGTTTACTGAAATGAATCAGCTTGTCAGTCGGCTTGTAACAGGCAATCTTAACTGATTGCCTCTCTACTCTACTGACATTAGCAACTCAACGAAAAGAAGGGAAAAAAAACAAAACCTCACGGCTTTCAGGAAAAAAGTTAAGAGGTTTTGCCATTGTGATGTGAAGTAGCCACTGAAATAACACACAGTGCACAAAAACAGGATTGTCAGACACCCAAGAAAGAACAGATTCTGATTGCTGATGGTTTAGCTCCCAAGCTCGGAGCATAAATGGACTGTATCCACTATCTTAGTGATGGCTATGATACAATTGAGCTCGTTATAACCAGGACGTTACTAATTCCACACCTGCTGGCGATATCTGCAGTCTAATTTTTCCAGCTTACATCAGCTAGCAGAAAACAATGTTAATGTTTACAGCCTCTGGTTCTTTATATTCAGTTACGGTTTGTCTGTGTATCTTCTGCATACTTTAACTTCCTTCAGCATTCAAATTCATGCTCTAATCTTTTTTTTAATCTTTTGTTTTTGTCATAAAATCAGTGAAATGGCAAAGCAGTAACTTTCCAGGTTGCCTTTTGTCTCTGGATTACAGACCATTACCATATCAAAAATTCTCTTTCAAACTGCAGCCATGGCCTCCTCTGACTTTTCATTATGAATATTGGATGAACTGTGAGCACATCGTCGCTCTGAGGTAATAATATTTAAAATCTGGAATGGAGAGCAATGGACAGATCACAAACTGGAAATATATATTATGATTACTTACCTTTCTTGGTCAGCACTACGAAACCGGGGCAAAATCATCTGTCTGAAGCTGCTGGTCCGGTCAAGTTTGGGCTGACTTTTTGCCCTCTTGATGGAACCCTTCAACCTTCGATTGAGAAAGCTCTAAAAATTAAAAAAAAAAAAAAACAAAAACAGGAGGAAAATAAGTTATGGTTTTACAGTGGGAAGTTTACAGAGGAGCTAGCTACCCTATGGGGTTTTCTTCACAAGCATAAAGCTTACATCACATACTTGAGCGTGCATTGTATGGTTTTATTGTACTTACCGGCTGTCTGAAAGGCTGTGGGGTCGTATTGGGAGGAGTTTCCATGCTTGACTGTCTTGCAGAGGCAAAACTTGCCCTGCGAGATTGGTCTATGAAGAAAAAGTGCCAAACAAAAGCAGCAAGAATAACAGAGTTAAACAAATAAGAAATGGAAAAGACTGAAACCTTCAAAAATGCAGGAGCATAACTTGAACACAATAATTATTAAACGCTGAGACTTTGTGGGGATATCAGGGATTGAAACCAGTAAGAATTTTGTAATTTTAAACTTACATCTACTTAGTTCAAGCCATTTAAATTTATCACTTATTGTGTCTTTAAATTGGGTTGTATTTACATACACATTCAGTTCAATATTTATGTCAACCAATGTTAAGGCAACTCCAGCTAGTACAATCTGGCAGCCAGCTCTGATATAAAGAGTTGGATTATCACATTTTTACTTTTTTCCAGGCTTAAATATTTTATGTATCAACTCTGCCAAAATAGAGGAAATTTGCTAAGAGTTAAGAGATCTCAGTGGAAATTAACTGTGTTGGCAAACTACTGTACTCAAGCACGATAGTGAAATTCTGCATCAGCATGATGCCGTGAAAGCAACTAAAGGAACGATGACTTTGATCCTGTAATAATGAGAAAGAAACAAAACGCAACAAAACATCAGTAAAATCCTGCATAATGCTTGAATCAATCAAGCAGTTATGATTTTAATGATTTTTTTTTGTCCTTTCTTAAAACTAATTTTTATTCTTTTATTGTTACATTTGGTTTCATTCTCTCTGAGGTCACAATACAGTTAGTTTTCCATTAGTTAGAAACGTTTTACTACTTTCACAACAAACTTCCTACTCATAGCTTGCGTCATTACCTTGCAGCTGCCACTTCAGTCCCATCAAGAAAGGAAAACATCATCAGAAAACACTGACAGAACACACATTATTAGCAGGCCAGATACCAGCACAGAGAAGTTCAAGCTGAAGAACACCAGCAACAAGAACATACATCTACAGCCCCCCGAGAAAAACACAAAAAACAACACAGTGTCTGAAAAAAAACTGCATGCCCGAACAGATATTCGTCATCAGAAGGGAAAACTTTTTATATCTAATGCCAGTGGAAAATGACGCAAAAAAGAAAAAGAAACCCTGATGTGAGAACTATATTCGGAGGAAGACCCACACTCTGATGAGTCATCTTGAAACCCATGGTCTTGGTTTGACTTTAGGCTAGTAGCAACTGAGTAAACATGGTGATGGATCTATAAAAGTATATGCATCTATCTTTGAGACTTTCTCTGCACGAGTGTGTGTGTGTGTGTGTCTGTCTATGTGGTGACCTGGAAGGCAATTCCAGTGCAGAGGAGCGTGAGGGTCACAGAGTACGAATATATCCATCCCACATTATCCCCATCTTTAAATATGAACGACAGAAATCTAAGAGAGGTATTCATTAACTGTTCAAGTTCCTCAAACACCAAGTTAAAATAGTAACTGTGGGAAAAACTGGAACACTGATCTCACGATAACACTCACATAACACAGAATCAATAACCAGTTTGTTGGATTTCATCAGACCGCAAGGCCAAAATGTTTCTGTTTTTGCTGACACGGTCAGATTAAACTGGTTAAATTAAGATGCGTCAACTTTTTCCTTTACTTATGTCCAACTAATACCAGTTTACCATTAGGACTATATGGAGCTATAAGATATTGGTTTTAGCACCACAAATAAATGCACTCTCTCCAGAGATTATAATTAATGATATAACACCTTACCACCCACCATAAAATGTGATGCAGCATTAAAAAAAAAAAGCAGCCAGTCAAGGACACAGATCGAGAATCCCAGCTGTGCACGAAAACAGCCAAGCAATGAGGCAATGAAGAACAACCAGACTTTCCAATATTTCCTCTATTTGCTCTTTCTTTTACTGACTGCAGAATCTCAATCAAATTACATCTAGCTAACCTAGCTAGTACCTAGCTGTTCCTGTAACACATTTTCTATAGTTAACATGATAATGTCACCATCTTTAATTCCATTGGCCACTGTAATCATACATAGAAAATCTAATGTCTTGACTGCCCTATCTGTAAGTAAATATCAGGCAATGGCCTATAACTGGTTAGCTTTAGCTAAAAGAAATAAAACAAGGTCGCTCTAGTCTAAGGTTACAGGCCATAGCTAGCAAATACTCTGGAACATAAACGTCAATAGAAACCACAACATTCAGTTTTTAAAATGTAAACAAATTACTTAATCTATATTTTGTTAATCTGATCCCAAATGTACCTTCGCCAACTTCGCTAACATCTTCAAAGCTATTTTAAGGCAGAATAAAGCTAGCATGTTTCCCTCTCTCTGAGTCAAGCTGATGCTAATCACCTCCTGGCTATTGCAACAATCACATCATACATATGATATCACTTTATATATATATAGTCTTCAGATAATAGGCTGCTTGTGTACCTTTATGTGCAAACCTATGGGAGCACAATCTATATTTCTATATTTAGCCTTTCCTCGTGTCCCCAAGAATGAAGGTTTTTCTTAAAAAAGTATTTTTTTTAAAAAGCAATCACATTTTCAGCTACACACTGTTCAGCCTTTCACAAGTGGGAATGAGCCATGTCAAAAGCTACAATACGGCCCGCAAGTGAGCCCAGGTTGTGCAATACGGTCATATTCCCTTTTATATGCATGCATTCTTTTAAGCTAGCTTCAGAGCGTCCATATGTTTCACAGCACATAAGGAAACGTGATCGTGTTTCATGTTCACAGTCGCTCTGCTGTTCTATTTTTGTCTCTGATTGATCTGCTGGAGCATTTTATTTATTTATTTATTTTTCCTTTAGAAGTTACCCATTACCCACGGGAGCCCTTTTTTCTTCCCTTTGCAATGCAGAATCAAGACACTCTGTCATCCTATGATTTCCTCACTCCCAAAGCCTCTAAATAGGCGACTCTCCAGGTTCTATTCTGAATCCCAGCTAATTGTTTGGTATCCATGGAAACAACTCCAAGGGCTTCTACTTGAACTGCAGAAGATACGGGCACACAACTGCACAGTAAAGATGATGAAACACACCAACACGCAGCACAACGCATCTGTTTCTCCCAACAGACGCGTGAGAAAAATGCTCAGACCTGTCGGCCCGACCACGAGGGATGGGCGGGAGCGGAAATCTTCCTCGATCGTTGTGGGGCTGAATCCCAACTCTGCCTCGTGTCTCAGCGCGAGAGCAAATGGATCAAATGACCAAGCAGACAAATATTTAGGTTGTATTTTCACCTGCCACTGAGAAAGTCACTTGCAGCATGCAGTGATCTAAGGAAACGTGACATATCAGAACACATGGATACGTTCGCATCGGCTATTCTGAATGTAAATTGCTGTCAGGACTGAGTGCGTGGGTGGCAACAGCCTCTAGCTAACTGTGATACAGAGAGAGAAAACAGAAAGAGGAAGACTGTGAGTGGGTGTTGGAGAAACATACTCAACCTTTAGCATGTATATCTCTATTAATACATATCTGGAAACTTTGCTTTTATAGAATCATTTGAATAAAATCATTTTCAGGTAATAATCCCCCCCCCACCCTCAATCAGGTGCGAAAGCTGATGTATATAATAATGAGTTATCCTTGAAACTGACTGATCACGACAGCAATTTAACAATTATGATTTTTCTGCAGATGTCTACAAAAAAAAAAAAAAAAAGATCAAAACTCTGTTGATTCCAGAAAACACACTTGTGAAATCTACAAAAAACACTAATAACCCACCAGTTCACCAAATCTACCAAATCAGCATTAGCTGAAACAATGATGCCGTCACAACAGGCAACCTCACTAATCCTGCGTCTCATGCCACCTTACATAATAGGACACTTCAAAAAACACTGGACCGTAGCATTACTGGTGCTCAACTAGACTGAGGGGCTGCAGCCATGCCAGAGCCTCTAATTCTCCACAGAAGGTGATTTGAGGTAAACACTAACATTAGCACGCTTTCACTCATAATGACAATGCTATCTTGTCAGATTTTTGCATCCTAGGATGATAATATTAGCTATAATGAGAACTCTAATTAGACACTAGACAACTGTTTTCCCCTCACTTAATCTGTTTTCTTGCTTTTAGCCTAAATAGAGGATGGGATACACACAGACACACACGCACACACACACACAACTTACTCGCTGCTAATTAGAGCTAACTCCAATATACAGTGAAGCTCGTTAGTTTTAAAGATATTTGATCATAAACCTTTCTATTTCTGATGATGATACCTGCATGAAAAGTTAGGGGACTGTCAGAGTTTAGTAGTCACTTCCCTTAGATGAGGAAAAAAGAAAATTCAGAGGATCACCAAAGGCAGCTGCAGTAATTACAGTCTGTGGAGCTCAAATCTTCACAGCAATCAGTGTAATGAGAGGCATAGTGCTAGCATGTTAGCTGAAGGCTGGTATCAGATCTGCAGGTACCCTGAGATGAGGTATTCAATCAGTATCAAGCAAAAAACTGAGTCTTTACCTAAAATAATACCATAATTAGTTCTTGGATTTTGGCTGTAATCAAACAAAAAAAAGAAAGAAAAAGAAAAAGACAGTCCTAAGACTCAACGTGAGCAGGTTTTCACACATATTATAAAAGCTGTTAATAGCCCCTCGCAGTTTTATTCACTCATAATGTTATTTTAGAGTTTGTGTCTCTGAAGCGCACAACTATGACTCAAAAAGAAATAAATAAACAAGTAAAAGTATGGCTCAAATTCCCACAGACCATAGCAGAGGAAAATGTAGGTTTCAGGGTTATTTAGTCGAATGTAAACACAATGCAGAAAACATATTGTGCTCGATTTATGTAGGTTAAATAAAGTCAATAGGTTTATAAAACAGTGTCCTCTTTGCTATAAAAGTTTTTAAAAATCAGTTTAAGACAATTAAAGTGCTTTTACTTTTAACACCTTTCCATAGTTTCTCCCTCTGACATAGTACAGTACATAATCGCTTCTGTTTGTTTGTTTGTTTGTTTGTTTGTTAGCAGTCCCCGCAATTTTTTAACTTCACAACAATATACCAGGTCTTAGGGGACACGAGTACCTAGGTTGGCTAAGCTTGACCTTCATTGTTAGCACCCAATGAAGGTCACCTTGAAAAAAAGCATTGCTTGAAACCATATCAAGTAATATGTCATATGGAAGGGCTTGGAGAGAGCTGTGCAACACACTTTTTATTTTTTCAATATGACGCCCTACAACGTCACAATATCAGCATAACAGGCCACGGTGAGCATGCTGTAATAAAAACATAAAATAGTATAGCTCTTGGCCTTCAGGGAGAGTTGCTCTCTCTCTCTTGTTACTGCATCTCTATTTTCAAGCAGGATAAAAATCCACATTCATGCTGCTATGTTAGACGGCGTTTGAGGCCTACGTCTTTCCACGATGTCGGCGTCCGGTTTGTCCCGGAGTGACAGTGTTTCCAGTTCACACGCACCAAATCTCGTTTGAAGCATATGACAACAAGGAGGCTCCGGTGACTCACAGACCAGGCCTGCTGGGGCAGATGTTGTTTTCATGTCATATGGAAGTCTCCGTAATTGCCATATTCCAACGAGTAAATACTGCCATGTCAACAACCAACCCGTGATTATGCCATGGGAAGTTGCTCTTTTTATGACAGCTCCGAGTACCCATAAGGTAAGCCAAAATGTCAAGGTAGCGGCAGTTAATCCTACCCTAATGGTAATGTGACAATAGGCTCAGCAAACTATGGATTAAGATTTAATCACTGTCTATTCGGGCTGCACGATTAATCGTTAGAAAATCGCGATCTCGATTCATACTTATGTGTGATCTCATTTCCAAATGACAACGATTTAAAAAAAAAAAAAAAAAAAAAAAAAAAAGACGACGACGATTGTACCGCATTTTGATCCGGGACGTAATCTGCATGAAAACAAGCGCTCACTCTTCCTGCTCAACAAATGACAAGGGCGGAGCCTTATACCACGTGATACAGAAGCTGTGCCTTAGCAGGGAAAAAACAACGGAGAGCACGTCAGGGATGACGAGAAAGTGACAGGAGAAAATCCGTCCCGGTCAACCACCCAAACATCAATAACGGGAACCTTATACAGCGCTTCCCTATACCCGTCGAACTCCCGCAGGCACAAAGAAATTACGGAGGCTATCACTTATCACCTGACCAAAGATATGGCTCCCATCAACACTGTGCAAAACGAGGGATTTAGGAAAATGATCAACACCCTAGACAAACGCTACACAGTGCCGTCCCGCAACTATTTTTCTATTGTTGCACTACCTGCTCTATACACGCAGCGTCGAGCAACGGTGGAGACGGAATTTCAAGCAGTACAACATTTTGCGGCAACAACAAAACGTGAGACATTTGTTGTTTTTATGTTTATTTATTGTTTTTATGTTCAGTCTCAACTGTTACGAAGTTGATGTGCAGTTAATAAGTGCAATAAATATTTATACTGGAAAAGAAAATCGTGAGAGAATCGTGATCTCAATTCTAAGCCAAAAAAATCGTGATTCTCATTTTATGCAAAATCGTGCAGCCCTACTGGATATTAAGTTCAAGTGAATAGAAGTTTTGTACATTTAATAACTTATAATAACCAAATATATGTTTTACAATGTCTGACAGTTAACCCTTTAGACAGGTCATGACTTTCACTATCATAAGCTCTGAAATGGTTTAGATTGTCTATAATATGATACACAACTTCATAATTCAGTGAAACAGCTGGCTGGTATTTTATTACAGGGTGAGCATGCTGATTGGCTGAGGTCTTTCTGTGTGGCATTTCTATGTTCTCCCTGCGCCTGTGTGGGTGCCTCCTCCCTAAGACGTGCATGACAGGTGAACTTGTGAATCTGTACTGGCCGTAGGTGGGGATGTGAGAGCGTGCGCTTGCCTGTCATTCTGAGTTAGCCCTTCAGGAAGTATCCTGGCTCTATGACAGCTGGGACAGGCTCCAAGGAAGAAACAGTCTGGATGTCGTTGCATGTCCCGTACATTTATATGCATATTGGATTTTCCAGCTACATCAGTGATAACCTTTAATCCAGGTTACAGTGAGATTTGCACATATACAAGCATATTCAGTACAGTGCATAAGTCTTGAGCCATCCCTCATTTCTTTACATTTTAACTTTGTCGTAGTTTTTTTAAAGTTTCTCTTTTGACACCTGACCATTTTCAGATTAATTATTTTTTTGTTTGTTAAGCCACTTAATGCTGACCTATGAATCACTCATGCACAAAAAGGCATCTGACTCAAGAAATGAACCAGTGTTGTGTTGAAACAAACTTAAAAGAACCTATTTTAAATTTTATCTTTACGCACTTTGTTACAATTAGCCTTTTTTTTTTTAATAATAATGGATTGGATTTATATAGCGCTTTTCAAGGCACCCAAAGCGCTTTACAATACCACTATTCATTCACTCTCACATTCACACACTGGTGGAGGCAGCTACAGTTGTAGCCACAGCTGCCCTGGGGCAAGGCTGCCATATCGCGCCATCGGCCCCTCTGGCCAACACCAGTAGGCGGTAGGGTAAAGTGTCTTGCCCAGGGACACAACGACCAGGACAGAGAGCCCAGGGATCGAACCGGCGACCTTCCGGTTACAGATGCGATTCCCAACCCCCTGAGTCCTTGGTAATGAGGGATATTCACGACCAGGACAGAGAGCCCAGGGATCGAACCGGCGACCTTCCGGTTACAGATGCGATTCCCAACCCCCTGAGCCACGGTCGCCCTTTTAAACACGTCTTAGGCGAATATAAGAAAAATGTCAAGTTTGACAAGCATCAATTTTCACCAACAAGGTGATTCTCAGAGAGCCATTATCTGAAAACTTGGTGTGTGTCAGAATGGTGTGCAGTGTGTCCATAAATCAATTCAGATAACTGGACAAAGAGGACAAAAGAAGAACTGTCAGGCCTAAAAAAAAACAAACAAACCCTAATCTCTAGCAGATCTGAGACATAGATCTGGACCTTCCAATTGAGCCATTTACTGTTCACCGAAGCCTCATCAGACATGGTCTCAGTGAAACGATGGCTGTGTAGAATCCATTCTTAAAGAAGGGAAACCAGGAAAAAAGGCTGAGGTGTGCCAAATTTGACAACAACTGGACTGAAAATCCACGAGAACAGGTCTGATGGAGTGGTTCAAATCTACATCAATACAAACAGAAGAGCTCAGAAAAGGCGCAACAATGAGTGTCTACAGTCCTGTGTAAAAAGGTGGAGGCTCTGTCATGGTTTGGGACTGCATTTAAGCCAGCGGTGTTGGGGATCTTATTAAAATTGATGGCACCCAAAAAAGTGCTGTCAGATTTTGATCCAACATGCAGATCAAAATCTCCCCAGAGCCTGAACCTCAGGATTATTGAAGCAGTGTGGGACCATCTTGATTAAGAACAGAACAAAAGTTCTTTATACCACAACGCTTAGAAATTTGTTACGAAAGATTTTAGAGATGTTTTTAAAAATAAACTTTTTAAAAAGTGTATTCAAATGTTCAACTGGTGAAATGCATCTCCCTCTACATCACAGTTTAGGGCAAGGGTTTGTGATTCTAGTGAGAAAACAACATTCTAATACAATTATGTCAATTTTTTTTTTGTTTAAACTAGTAAACTGGTCAAATATAAACTAAAAAGGATTAAAATCACATTTGAAACATGCAGCCTCATTAAAGTGTGTAATTTAAGAACGAGTCAAAGTGTTGATGTATCTGAGATTCTCTCTGCGCCCATATGATGAAAGTAAACGCAACTTTGTTCATGATGGCAGAAAAACTTCACTTTGTTTTTTTTAATCACTTCATTACACTCTTGTTTCAAGTGTCAGACTATAGTGTTTAATCCAGTAGTATTTATGGCTTTTTCCAGAAAAAATAGGCAACTGAATAGGCTATGTGCATAAAGGCATTATAAGGCATTCACTATAATCTATTAGAAGAAATAGAGAAATATAAGAAAACTGCTTGCACGGCTCATTAACACAAGAAGCAAGTGAGAAATGTATTTTAATGTATTTTAATTTATTTTGTGTTCATTTGTATGAACTGACTCTTCAGAGCCAGAGTTTAACATCTAAACGCCAAGTACGACCCATGGTTCATCCACCATTGTGAATTCGAGCAGCGTCACAGGTGCTGAAAAGCAAACGCAGACGGTGTAATGAGTGTAGAAAGTTAAGGCCATTCATTTACAGCAAGCTGTCCAAACAATCATCCTGCATGACTGACAGAAGCAAAACCTCGCAGCATCAACTCCGTGGCTCTTTGACAGCCCGGCAGCCTTGCCCCAGGAGGTTTGACACGGTTTAAGTGTGAGCAGTGATTTACCAAACACAGAATGACACGGGAGATGGCGAGCGCAGAGAGGTACAAACTGCTGGCATTTAGAGAATCAGATAAAGTATAAATTCCTGAAGTGCCCACTGCATTTAAATTTGAAGTGAGAAAACATTAGGGCTGTTTAGGAGACTTAAAAACCCTTTCGAGCGAAGACCCAAAGATGACGGTCTTACTAGCTCGGTTTCATGAGCCCAGCACGTACACCCAAAAGACTGAGATGCTTTAAATTCAACACGCCTCACAAAAATGTGGGCAGCTGGCTTTATTCTAAGTAGAAAAGCGACACCTCTGACTCTTCGGAGCCACTCTGCTTCTAAGTTTAGAAGCAGCACTGTAATCAAGGAGAAGTAAAACGCACAGAAGAGCTGCAGGATGAGAGAGGAGAGGTGGGTGGAGGGGTTGAGGAAGCAGGGGCAGTATGGGAGCGAGGGAGCCACGGGGAAGAACCTGCGATCGGCTTGAAAACTGGCAGATATTTCTGGAGAAACACTGAGTATTCTGCAGTGTAACCGCTACTTCTGAAGGCCAAGACAGTACTGTATAAAAATGGCCTCTGAGCGGAGGAAGACACAAGAACAGTAACCCGAATAAACAATCTAAAGTTGCTCTCCATCACGTGTGTGTTTTCTGTCTCTCTCCTGCCTTGTTCCTCCCTCTGTGTGTGTGTGTGTGTGTGTGTGTGTGTGTGTGTGTGTGTGTGTGTGTGTGTGTGTGTACGTACTAGCCAGGGGAAGTGTGGCCTAGTTACCATAGGAACATGTTCGCAGCTTGTGCACTGCTCTCTATCCAACTACCTCTGTTTTTGCTAATGTATTTAGAAGCTCTAATGCTATGCTTGTAGATGAGCAGATCCAAATTAAAGAGCTGAGAACGAAGATCAAGAAGCAATGTGGATACCGCTCTTGATATCGACCCCGCTAAGATATTATATTATTTCGTGAAAGCACACATCAAAAATGAGGCGATTCTCAAAAACCATCCCCCCTACAGTCGCCTCTGACCGCCCCTTGTTTGTTTTGTTTCTAACATGTTTTTTTGTAGGCCTTAATGTCGAAAGCAAAGACAACAGCTTTACACACCGCGCCGACTAATAAAATGATTTCTCTCCCCGTCCCTGAAGGGAGAAGAAATGACTGCTTTCATCTGGGGAGGTAAAGGGAGCACAGTGAGGAGGAAGGAGGAATGAATCAAAGCCGAGTAAAAAGGCAAATGGCGCTATCAAACCTAGAGGATGTCAAAATAAAACTCGGAGCGCGGCTCTGACGGTGAGTGACGCTCCAGTGGAGGATCGAGTGGTTTAAAAAAATAAAAAATGAAATCATCAATGTGCTGAGGTACTTTTGTAAATCTTTATAATGCTGAAAAGGATTGGGAAACCATGGCAGAGGAGGGAAAAGGAAAAAAAAAAAAAAGCAGGGCGGCACATCTGAGGCTAGTGCATGTTAAACCCTTCATTAACCATTAGCAACAGCAGTGTTGATGCATTTCAGAAAGAACAGAAGACTAAGGGGGAGGAGGGGGGACATAGAAAAACATATATAACAGATAAAAACCTTACTGGACCATGACAGACTGGAGAAGAGGCTAAGAAATGACAATACGCAAAGCTGACGACGGAGAAAAAAAGGAGACTTTGACTGGGTCTCGGCTAAACTGACTCACTTGGGGTTAAAACTCCAGGTCCACCACCACAGCAAGCCTCCGCTTGACCAACCAACCCAAACTGACTCTGATGGGGCAGCCACGTCTTTGAAGATGTGTCCATGCAGCTATATGGCACAGACACAAGTAGAGTTTTCCCTTTAGTTTTTGACATCAGTGAACTAACAATCCCCCAACCCCAAAAAACACAACAATGACAAAAAGTTTTAAAAACAACCAGAGGAAAAAACGTGAACCTGTTATTGTGCCTGAAAATAACGGTAAAGCAACATTAATAGAGAGAATGTGTCAAACTGTACAAATCAAATGAAAGAGAAATGTAATTTTATAGATAGTAGTAAACAGCGCTGAATGTGGAGTTGAAATGACTTTTTACTGTGCAGTAGGTGGAATCGTTCTTCATCTGCATGGTATGAATGTCTTTGAGGTTTCTGTTGATAAAATGTTGCTGTAGACAAACAGCAGCGGGAAATTATCTTTCAGGAAAAAAAGAAAAGAAACAGATGTTTAGCTGTATGACTCAAATGCAGTAATATGAGAGGTACCATCTGGGGCTGCTGTGGAGCATGCGAACACACAAACTTGTCCATGTCATTAAAAAGATATCCGTTTTTGGGCTGCAAAGCACGGCATGAGCTTCTTCTTCATCCACCCCATCAGATCTGCCCTTTTTTTTTAGATCTGCAAGCTAAATGTCACGATGCTGCAGAGCCACAAGCAGCTTCCATGATTAATTGATAAGCGTTCCTACAGACATGGATCCCTTCCAGGTGTGGTGGAAGAAGTATAAAAATATCCTGCTTTGAATGATGATTTGTTTCTGATATCATTTCTCCAACAAAAAGTTCAATTTCCTGCTTTTAAATTCCCTAAAAGGACATTTACGGTAGCTGCCTCTTAAAAAAAAAAAATCAAGTATCAATGAATATGCTAATGTGCTTTTTTGTTTTGTTTAAAAGGTTAAAAAATACTTGATATTACACATCATATTTTCAGTATTTAACAAATGAAGGCTTCAGATTTTCGCATTATACTCAATTTAAGATGCTTACCGGAGCAGGGTTGACCTCCAAATTACACAGAGAAAGAAGCTTAAACACACAATTTTAGCCGAACCCACCTTAAGCAGATGGATGTGAAAGAAAAAAAAGCCCTGAAGCTACACTTTTCTGTACAGTGACAGTTTGTCATCCAAGAGATTAAAAAAAAAAAAAGTGAGTGGATGGGGTTAGCACACTTTTTTTTTTTTAATTATTATTATTCCTGGTTCTTAAAATAAAACTCACATTACAGGTGAGATTTTTGCAGTCATTTTGAAAGCTTTAAATAAATATTCTATGACATCAGGAGAGTCCTAATCAGGGCATCTGACTGATTCGTAAAATACAGCTGTATGAGATGCTAACAAGGGAGACTGCCCACAGAAATCTGAGGTGGGTTATGGCTTTAGTCACACTAGAGCAAAAACAGAATGGCAACCAAAAATAAATCTCTGGTTCTTTAGTGATTGCGTTGCATTTTTTCTACATTCGGCACCCAGTTGCATGCAGTTGCAGTTACTAACGGACCACCGTGCAACAACCTCGATCCCTGGGTGACCACGTTGGATTGCAAGGTGAGGCAACCTGTTTCTGAATAATTTTGATCTGACTGCAATCACTCTCAGATTGTCAAACGTTTGCAGATAATCACCGTTTAATCTATAAGCACAGACCTTTCTCACTCACTGTGTTTATACACCTCTCTGCATTTAATTATCAGTTATTATTGATCTCTGGCTCTCTTCCACAGCACGTCCTCACCGCCAACCGGTCGCAGCAGATGGCCGCCCCTCCCTGAACCTGGTTCTGCTGGAGCTTTCTTCTTGTTAAAAAGGAGTTTTTCCTTCCCACTGTCGCCAAAGCGCTTGCTTATAGGGGATCATATGATTGTTGGGGTTCTCTATGTTTTCTCTGTACTATTTATAGGGTCTACCACACAATATAAAACACTTTAAGGCAACTGCTGTTGTGATTTGGCGCTATATAAATAAAAATGACTTGAATAGATTGGCAATGTGTTGCAATCAATGTGAGTCAGTGTGAGCTGATGAGCATCTGTGCAATAGGGGACAAAACTGGTTGCCAGCTGATTGTTTTTATATAGGAATATATCCAGAACACAATGTTGCTGAGCACCTGTGTCAGTTCACAGCTACTTTATGTGTTTCTACATGAATTTCTACATGTCTGTTTCAAATCTTCACCAAGTTAATTACCCCATTATCAGAACAGATTGCATTTAATTGCCAACTTGACCTCATTCAACTGCAAATTGAAAGCAGACTGAGTCCATCTCATTGCTATTTCCTTCCCACCCTTGATGTAACAAAGTCACTTTGAAGACTGGTCGCAGACTGGTCAACGTCTTCAGAGAAACCATTGCAAAGGCAACAATATTGCAGGCGATTGCACACGGTTGCAATAAGTTGTCGTGTCGCAGTTTCCAACTACTGTTTCCCCTAGTGTGACTATAGCATGCCTCCAGTGGCTGTAAGAGAAGAGATTAAGAGGAGAAAAATGTGGGGACAGAGTTGAGGGGCAGTTCTGCGAGAGCAAACTGATGAGTATTATAAGGTATTACGTTGTCAGACCGTGTTAAGTTGGAGGAGAGGCTCAGGATAGGAAAGAATTACCAGAACCACAAAAATATCTCCACTTTTTTCTGTTAGCTGGCTGAAAAAAAAGAAGAGGATGAGAAATAAATCCATGGCCTGAGGCAAAAGAAAACAATTTGAGAAAATTGCAGGACAGGATCTCATTGACAAGACTCCCAACTTTTTTTTTTTTTCAGAGAACATTCAGCTAGACTGTCAAAGCCTTGCTGTCCTTGGCAGCAAGAAGAAGCCCCCTCTGTGCATTGCATTGAAGATGGCTGAAGAACAGCAGAATTACGACGGAAACTTGGTACTGGAGCAGAATCAGCTCTTTGCCGGCTGTCGGGCTCCCAGCTGACAACTGTGACAGAGTGGCAAGGAGTCCAGATTCTCAACAGTTCATGAGAAATTGAGAAAGATTAATAGACGTCCATGATTCACGCCTTTCTATTTCAGCTAAACTAACAAAATAATTTCTGGAGGAGATGTAGGAGATAGGCGTTTCTTATGAAGATACCCATTTCATATGGAGGAGGATGAGGAAATCCTGCGAGGGACAATGAGTCAGACTGAGCCAAACTTATCTTATTCCATCAAGTGTGCAGCCTTAGACATTTCATTAACTGAAGCACTGCTGTCTCCACTACATTATGCTTTTTGGTTAGGATGGGGAACGGTTTAAAAAGAGCCTACTGAGTGCAGAGACGGTGTGACATAATGGACCATGAAGATGGTGGTCATTCACTGTCCCAACATCAATCCGTTGCCAGTAGAGATGGAGGAATACCAGCAATAAATGAAATCACTCATGCGTAGTTTGGCAAATCATCTATTGCTCCCAACTACACATACTGAACCCAGTACAAAGTCCAGTGAAACTGGGACACTTGCTGGCAAAAGCCATTTTGGCCTAATAATAGATATTCACTAACACCAGTGCTGTTATGTAACGAAACGAAACCTTGCCAAAGTTCTTGTTGTCATAGTAAACTGACTACCTGACAGGGCTAAAATAACCCAGTTTAATGATTCTGTTTTTTTCTATCTTTTAAAAAAATAAAGACTGAGCTCTTTAAACTATCATTATGGATAACCTGCATCCTCTCCACAGTCCATGCAGGTGTTCAATGTGCAACACCCACAGATAGCTCATTAAGAAACTACAGGTGTCAGTGAAATTAGTGCAAGCAAAGTCTCGCTGACTCTGAAGTAGCTGACTGCCAAGAGAGAGCAGCAGGTTTGTGCATTCATTAAGATGGAAGTTCCCCTTAAAATAAAGTAAATTAATGAATCTTGTTTTTCTTAGCGTGGGGCACAAAGTGTTGAATGCAGCTGAGATGCATTAGTACTGCAAAAAAAAAAAAAAAAAGTGCCTCTGGGGAAAATCTCTAAAAACATGAGCTATGACATTTAAACACTTATGAATAGTTTTTTTTTCTACATTACATGTTATGAATGATTTTCTTTCTACCAATCAGGAGGCTTCCTGGGCAAAACTACTGTCATATTTAGTCTTGTTCCCTACAAACAACATAGCAGACACTGAGAAGTTTGTACGTGCAAACCATAGACTGTATACAAAAGATGGACACAGTCTCTGGGTTTGTGACGTGAAGCCAGCAGGGGGAGACTCAGCAAGAACATCTGGTTATATAGAAGTCAATGGGAATAGAACCTTTTGTCTCTCTTGATCTTTGACTACAGTAAATATTTTTCCAATGATCACACTGGCTCAGTTAAGACTTTTACCTATCAATGAATAAACATGATGTTCTTCTGCTCCAAACAATGCCTCTATTAGAATGGAGGATAAAGCAGCGCATGCTTTAGGGCTTGTGAATGACAAGTTGCTACCAAATTAGCATGGAGCGTTTCTCCAATTTCTCAGCCAGATCCACCGCTCGCTCCTCGTGTTCATACCACCAGGGTAGTGATGGCAAAAATGCTCAGCCTGAGGCATGGCGACAGATCACTAACAACCAGGAGGCAACACTGAGCTTTTATATACAGTCTGTGGTGGCACAATAAGTGGGTACTAGGGATACTGACAGCATGTTGCTAATTTAGAAGGTGGTGTACTACATGTAGCGCTTTAGCCTTAGCTTATATTTTGAGTGGTCCCTAACCGCTGCGAATACCAGCGGTTAGGGACCACAACTGCCATTGAATACCTGAAATACGCAAATACTTGAGACCCCCCTCAAAAACACTTAAAAACACCAAACATACCTTAAACTACCATCTTAATGAAAATAATTGGCGAATATTTTAGATATGCTCTATAAAAGAAATCCACAAATAGGAAAATTTTCTGCGAATTTTCACCAATTCAAACCAGAGGATGAGGGCGGCACGTTTTATTTATTTATTTATTTTTTTGGGGGGGGGTTTACAGTCATTTACTTAAAATTACCTGAACAGCTTTAATATTTTGAGAATAATTTCTAACAATAAACTGAAAAAGCAAAAATACACACATATACAGCACCAGGTTTTGTGTAAAACTGTTTTACATCAGCGTGTGCTGATGTCACACCTTGGCTGAACCCTTCACAGGTCACGCATCCTGTAAAGCATGACCTTAAAAACGAGTTCAGTGAGACAGGCTGAACCAGGACACCTGCCTGCTGTGTGCAGGTCTGCTGAGTTTCACTTCTGTATGAACAGCTGGTGCAGACCCTCTTGTCTTTGCTGTAGATATGCAGGCTGTGAGGTGGGCTAGCATCACCATACCAGCTGTCACTAACACTAGGTGAATACTTCACAGGGAGATCAATGAAATACTGTGCGTTCACACAGATCCCTAAGTTCCACAACATGACATTTTCCATCTGTCCACACTTGAGAATAACACTTACCCAAAATTATAGGACTTCCTTAAGAAGAAATCTTAGTTACATCTGTGGATGCAGACTGTATCCGGTGGGCTTTCCAGGGCACTTGGGAGTGGGGGAGCGGGAGGCTGAGGTTGCAGGTTTACTTTCTTTTTGGGATGAAGGTAGAATCAGTTTGTGCAGACCTGAGAGACGGTTTCCAAATGAAAGCCCGATGCTGTCCTCTTTGAGAGAGAGTTGTGTTTTAATCATGAGGCCAACTGGCAGAGCTCCTCTTGTCCCTCACCTGTGCTGCAATGTGTCCATACGTGCTTCTGTCCAGAGCGAAGGCTTCGGGGGGAAACGTGAAGCCGACTGTCATAGGGATCCCTTCAACTTCAGCTCAGTCCACCACTGAAGCCAAATCCTGCCCCTCAGCAGCGGCTCCGGTGTGCGGCTCGGCAGCTCTCATCTGCTTCTCCTCCCTCTCTTCTCCCTCTGCTGCTCCCTGTCCTCCAACTCTATTACAATCCAGAAACTGTGATGTGATAAGAATGCGGCTTCCTCGGCAATAAAGACAATCTCTACTGGGGAGCGTTTTTGTCATCTTAATTGTTTGTCCCGGGCGCATGTGACTCCAAACAGCCCCTGCGTCGCGGTTTTTTCTTTTATTTAATTTTTATTTATTTATTTATTTTTCAAATCGGTGGATAACGTGAACTCCTGTTAACGCATTTGTGTCTACCGATCAACACAGCCAATTATTTCATCATTTGTCGCTTGTATTTACGTTAAAAACGGCGGATTGGTTACGGTTAAAGCCACGGAGGTCTGCGCATCACTTACATTTAAAAGAATGATTATTAAGGTTGATGTCTGTGGGGCTATGCCAACTCTAAGCAGCAGCAACAACCACGGTGCTGCACATTGCGCGCACTAAAAGAAAAAGAAACGCACAGAAGCATTAAAATAAATATCCTGGCGTATTTACAGGCGAGATCACTGAAATGTGTAGCAGCACTGGAACAAAATCTGATTCATGCACATTGTTTCTGGCGTGCTCCATGTTTCTAGCTAATCTTGGAAAGCGTCTGTAGATAACCCTGCGTGGCTCAGCGACGTCCCCATAATCCAGAAATTGATTACGAGGAGGAGGAGGAAAAAATGAGGGGGAATCCGGTACCAAATTGACGCGGTGTCCTTTGCGCTCCTGCAGTCCGTCAGCCCCTAATTGTAATTTAACGCCAGTGCGCGTAAAAAGGTGCTCGGTAAACGGAGGAGTCTCTCCCCAGAGGGCGGAGATAGAGCGTAAGATAGGCATACAGCGAAACCACCGCCTCCAGAGGCAGCAGAGTCCGCCCTGCGCTGCACCATCTCTGGAGTTTGCAATCGCCACAAAACGCAACGAAACGATGACGGTCGGCAGCCCACTGTTCCGCCTGTTATCGACGAAAACGGTACGAGTTGGAAAGTTCAGCGGAGTTACTTCTTGAATATGCAGAGTTAGTGTTTGCAGTGGGGCTCACACGAGAGTAGGGATGCTGTACTTCAAGTTTTTGCATCTGAAAATATTTCAATGAACTTATTTTATTTTATTTTTTTTGCTTTAATAACTGCTGTGACGAGTCCTGTAAAAAAAACATTTTACTGAATCGGTGCAGCTCAGAAGGCAAAAAGACTGAGAGAGCCCTCAGGGACTGTGGAAATTGGTTTGTGGTAACTTAATTTCACCTGTGGCATCTGGCGTAAGCACTACAACAACTGACTAGATGATTTGGTGCATTAGTGTCCAATCTTTACAGAAACCCCCCAAAAAGATGTAATTGAACAGCAATTAAACAACACATTCCCAAATTAACCTGTAACCCAGTGTTAATCTGGCCACTGATGATTCACATAGCACGGAAGTGTCTGCTCAAAGAAGCAACATATTAAAAGGAGAGGTTTGAATTTTAAGAAGCCTTTAACAATGCTCACATGCCAGCTCAGGGACAAAGTTAGAGAGGCGAGGCTGAGATGGTTTGATCATATACAGAGGAGGGATGGTGGATATATTAGTCAAAGGATGTCAGGCAGGAGGAAAAGAGGAAGACCTCAAAGGATGTTCATGTAGTGAAGGAGGACATGCAGAGTTAAGATGTTAAGACATCAGGCTAAAATCTAAAATGTAGAGAATCCTAATTACAGCATTATTTTCCCAAAATTGGAAAGCTTCACAAATAGTCTCAACAAATTATGCAATAGCCTCCACAGGCTGAGTAGCACTCCACAGGACAGGTAAGCTGAGCAGCTCAGTGCCTGTTTATGCCAAATTTTAGGATTCAGTTAGCCAAATAAAGGTGGTATTTTCCAGTGTTTGGTTTTTTTTAGTAGCTCAGTGTCCAGACAATGGTTCATCACTGAAATGCAGAGGAGTTTTAGCAACTCAATTCAGTCTTTTTTCTTCTTCTTCGTGTACAGAGAGTGTAAATTTGGGCTGTTTAACTGCTAACCACTGGACAGCAGAAAGATGGGGACTGGGTGAGGTTTGTTGATTTTGTCCCCAGCTTCTTAAATTTGTATTGACTTGTTTCACATCCAGAAACTTACAATATAGACTCATTAGTTACATCTACTCAACTGCTTGTCAAAGCAAACATCTAATAAGCCAATGACATGGCAGCAATTCAAATCAATTAGGCACACAGACATAGTCAGGATGACCTGTTGAAGTTCAAACTGAGCATCAGAATGAAGAAGAAAGGTGATTTATATGACTGTGAATGTGGCATAGTTGTTGGTGCAAGACAGGGAGGCCATTTCACAGAGAAAATCAGAAACCCGGTGAGCGGCAGTTTTCATGGTGAAAATACCTTGTCGAACCCATAGCTCACGTGAGAATGGCCAGACAGCTTCAAAATGATAGTAAGGCAACAGTTACTATCAAGTTAAGCAGAAGAGTGTCTCTAAAGAGAGCTACAGCAGCAGAAGACCCCGGCTCGCACCAGGAGCCACTTGTGCCAGTTAGGTAAATGAAACTGAGGCTACAGTTCACACAAACTCTTCAAAACGGGACAATCAAAGATTAGAAAACCACTTCATTGTTTGAAGAGTCTTGATTTGTGTTGCTACATTAAGATGGTAGAATCCGAATTTATGAGCACAATGGGTACGTTCTGCAGGATAACGCATCGTGTCTCAAAACTCAGATTATCCCAAACTGGTTTCTTGAACATGACAATGAGTTCACTGTACTCAGATGGCCTCCATATTCAGTAGTGCAGCCTTCAGACTCGATGGAACAGAAAATTCACATCATGAACAACTCCGCAGCAACTTTGTGATGCTGTCACATCGATATGGAGAACAATCTCTGGGGAATGTTTCCAGGACCTTGTTGGATCTGTGCCATGGAAAGTACTAGCAAGATGTAACAAAGTAACCAGTATACAGGGAGTGCAGAATTATTAGGCAAGTTGTATTTTTGAGGAATAATGTTATTATTGAACAACAACCATGTTCTCAATGAACCCAAAAAACTCATT